>NC_091217.1:19105177-19405177 GCF_040958095.1 Procambarus clarkii | reverse complement strand
GAAAAACAGCAAAATATTGCCTAATTTGATGACATTTTTTTTAAATCACATAAAGGAAAAGGGGGATGATAAAGGTCAAAATATTCCTGAATTCGATGATTTTTAGTACGAAACAAAATGCAAGAAAACTTGCTTAAAATGCAATATTATGCGATAATCTGGGATTTGAAGGCAAAAGCACATATCGTGATACTACATGAAATAGTATCGAAATATTGGTAAAAATGAATATATTTACGTAATATCAAACTACATAAAAAACGTGAAAAAGTCATTATTATGCCAAATATGAGGATTTCAACTTCGAATCATAGAGCGACGTTTCGTATTTTTTAGACCCTATAAAAGACATATAAAGATGTTGCTTCCAATACAAATGATAAAAATCAATGTGTTTTCATTAATATTAACTAAAATGTTCCTGATTTTCGGTTTATATTACCGATGGAAGATGTACACGTAAAACCGTTCTAATCCGGCTGAAACGTCGATATATGCAATAAAAACAGAACTTCTCCCCTTTTCAATATCTTACTCAGTATTTTAACGAGAAACAAATAGATGATTGAAAATGAAGTATTTAAGGTTATTTTCTGGTCAATTATATGTTTGCATAATTTTTATCGTATATTTAATGAATTAATAACAATAAACTGAAAATTCACAAAAACGTGGAAAAACGGCTTAATTCGAGTATATTTTGTTTAAATCACATAAAGGAAAAGGGGATGATAGAGGTCAAAATATTGCTAAATTCGATGATTTTTAGTACAAAACAAAATGCAAGAAAACTTGCTTATAAATGCAAAATTTGCGAAATTCTGAAATTTGAAGGCCAAATCACATATCGTGAGAAAACATGAAGTAGTATCGAAATATTGGTAAAAACGAATATATATACGTAAAATCACACTACATGAATAACGTGAAAAAAGTCACTATATTACCATATTTGAGGATTTTAACTTCAAATAATTGAGCGAGGTTTCGTATTATTTAGATCCAAGAAAAGACATATGACAATGTTGTTTCAAATACAAATGATAAAAATCAATGTGTTTTCATTAGAATTAACTAAAATGTTCCTGATTTTCCGTTTTGGAAAACGGCCTAATTCGATGGAAGATGTACACGTAAAACCGCTCTAATCCGGCTGAAACGTCGATATATGCAATAAAAACAGAACTTCTCCCCTTTCCAATAGCTTACTCAGTATTTTAACGAGACACAAATAGTTGATTGAAAATGAAGTGTTTAAGGTTAATTTCTAATCAATTATGTGTTTGCATCATTTTTATCGTATATTTAATGAATTAATAGCAATAAACTGAAAATTTGCAAAAACGTGGAAAAACGGCCTAATTCGATGATATTTTGTTTTAATCACATAAAGGAAAAGGGGATGATAAAGGTCAAAATATTGCTAAATTCGATTATTTTTAGTACAAAACAAAATGCAAGAAAACTTGCTTAAAATGCAAAATTTGCGTAATTCTGAGATTTGAAGGCTTAATCACATATCGTGAGAAAACATGAAGTAGTATCGAAATATTGGTAAAAACGAATATATATACGTAAAATCAGACTACATGAATACCGTGAAAAAAGTCACTATATTACCATATTTGAGGATTTTAACTTCAAATCATAGAGCGAGGTTTCGTATTATTTAGATCAAAGAAAAGACATATGTCAATGTTGTTTCAAATACAAATGATAAAAATCAATGTGTTTTCATTAGAAATAACTAAAATGTTCCTTTTTTTCCGTTTATATTACCGATGGAAGATGTACACGTAAAACAGATCTAATCCGGCTGAAACGTCGATATATGCAATAAAAACAGAACTTCTCCCTTTTTCAATATCTTACTCAGTATTTTAACGAGAAATAAAAAGATAATTTCAAATGAAGTATTTAAGGTTATTTTCTGATCAATTATGTGTTTGCATAATTTTTCTCGTATATTCTATGAAATAATAACAATAAACTGAAAATTCACAAAAACTTGGAAAAACGGCAGAATATTGCCTAATTCGATGATTTTTGTTTAAATCACATAAAGGAAAAGGGGGATGATAAACGTCAAAATATTGCTTAATTCGATGATTTTTAGTACGAAACAAAATGCAAGAAAACTTGCTTAAAATGCAATATTATACGATAATCTGGGATTTGAAGGCCAAAGCACATATCGTGATACTACATGAAATAATATCGAAATATTGGTAAAAAAGAATATATTTACGTAATATCAAACTACATGAAAAACGTGAAAAAGTCATTATTATGCCAAATATGAGGATTTTAACTTCGAATCATAGAGCGACGTTTCGTATTTTTTAGACCCTATAAAAGATGTATAAAGTTGTTGCTTCCAATTCAAATAATAAAAATCAATGTGTTTTCATTAAAATTAACTAAAATGTTCCTGATTTTCGGTTTATATTACCGATGGAAGATGTACACGTAAAACCGTTCTAATCCGGCTGAAACGTCGATATATGCAATAAAAACAGAACTTCTCCCCTTTTCAATATCTTACTCAGTATTTTAACGAGAAACAAATAGATGATTGAAAATGAAGTATTTAAGGTTATTTTCTGGTCAATTATATGTTTGCATAATTTTTATCGTATATTTAATGAATTAATAACAATAAACTGAAAATTCACAAAAACGTGGAAAAACGGCTTAATTCGAGTATATTTTGTTTAAATCACATATAGGAAAAGGGGATGATAGAGGTCAAAATATTGCTAAATTTGATGATTTTTAGTACAAAACAAAATGCAAGAAAACTTGCTTAAAAATGCAAAATTCGCGAAATTCTGAGATTTGAAGGTCAAATCACATATCGTGAGAAAACATGAAGTAGTATCGAAATATTGGTAGAAACGAATATATATACGGAAAATCAGACTACATGATTAACGTGAAAAAAGTCACTATATTACCATATTTGAGGATTTTAACTTCAAATCATAGAGCGAGGTTTCGTATTTTTCAGACCTAATAAAAGAAGTATAAAGATGTTGCTTCCAATAAAAATGATAAAAATCAATGTGTTTTCATTAAAATTAACTAAAATGTTCCTGATTTTGTTTTTATATTACCGATGGAAGATGTACACGTAAAACCGTTCTAAACCGGCTGAAACGTCGATATATGCAATAAAACAGAACTTCTCCACTTTTTAATATCTTACTCAGTATTTTAACGAGAAACAAATAGATGATTGAAAATGAAGTATTTAAGGTTATTTTCTGATCAATTATGTGTTTGCATAATTTTTCTCGTGTATTTAATGAAATAATAACAATAAACTGAAAATTTACAAAAACGTGGAAAACGGCCTAATTCGATGATATTTTGTTTAAATCACATAAAGGAAAAGGGGATGATAAAGGTCAAAATATTGCTAAATTTGATGATTTTTAGTACAAAACAAAATGCAAGAAAACTTGCTTAAAATGCAAAATTTGCGTAATTCTGAGATTTGAAGGCTTAATCACATATCGTGAGAAAACATGAAGTAGTATCGAAATATTTGTGTAAACGAATATATATACGTAAAATCAGACTACATGAATACCGTGAAAAAAAGTCACTATATTACCATATTTGAGGATTTCAGCTTCAAATCATAGAGCGAGGTTTCGTATTATTTAGATCAAAGAAAAGACATATGACAATGTTGTTTCAAATACAAATGATAAAAATCAATGTGTTTTCATTAGAATTAACTAAAATGTTCCTGATTTTCCGTTTATATTACCGATGGAAGATGTACACGTAAAATCGCTCTGATCCCGCTGAAACGTCAATATATGCAATAAAAACAGAACTTCTCCCCTTTCCAATAGCTTACTGAGTATTTTAACGAGAAAAAAAAAATGATTGAAATGAAGTGTTTAAGGTTAGTTTCTAATCAATTATGTGTTTGCATCATTTTTATCGTATATTTAATGAATTAATAGTAATAAACTGAAAATTCACAAAAACGTGGAAAAACAGCAAAATATTCCCTAATTCGATGATATTTTGTTTAAATAACATAAAGATAAAGGTCAAAATATTGCTGAATTCGATGATTTTTAGTACGAAACAAAATGCAAGAAAACTTGCTTAAAATGCAATATTATGCGATAATCTGGGATTTGAAGGCCAAAGCACATATCGTGATACTACATGAAATAGTATCGAAATATTGGTAAAAATGAATATATTTACGTAATATCAAACTACATGAAAATCGTGAAAAATTCATTATTATGCCAAATATGAGGATTTTAACTTCGAATCATAGAGCGACCTTTCGTATTTTTTAGACCCTATAAACGACGTATAAAGATGTTGCTTCCAATACAAATGATAAAAATCAATGTGTTTTCATTAAAATTAACTAAAATGTTCCTGATTTTCGGTGTATATTACCGATGGAAGATGTACACGTAAAACCGTTCTAATCCGGCTGAAACGTCGATATATGCAATAAAAACAGAACTTCTCCCCTTTTCAATATCTTACTCAGTATTTTAACGAGAAACAAATAGATGATTGAAAATGAAGTATTTAAGGTTATTTTCTGATCAATTATGTGTTTGCATAATTTTTCTCGTAAATTTAATGAAATAATAACAATAAACTGAAAATTCACAAAAACGTGGAAAAACGGCAAAATATTGCCTAATTCGATAATTTTTGTTTAAAACACATAAAGGAAAAGGGGGATGATAAACGTTAAAATATTGCTGAATTCGATGATTTTTAGTACGAAACAAAATGCAAGAAAACTTGCTTAAAATGCAATATTATGCGATAATCTGGGATTTGAAGGCCAAAGCCTTCAAAATCGTGATACTACATGAAATAGTATCGAAATATTGGTAAATATGAATATATTTACTTAATATCAAACTATATGAAAAACGTGAAAAATTCATTATTATGCCAAATATGAGGATTTTAACTTCGAATCATAGAGCGACGTTTCGTATTTTTTAGACCCTATAAAAGACGTATAAAGATGTTGCTTCCAATACAAATGATAAAAATCAATGTGTTTTCATTAGAATTAACTAAAATGTTCCTGATTTTCGGTTTATATTACCGATGGAAGATGTACACGTAAAACCGTTCTAATCCGCCTGAAACGTCGATATATGCAATAAAAACAGAACTTCTCCCCTTTTCAATATCTTACTCAGTATTTTAACGAGAAACAAATAGATGATTGAAAAAGAAGTATTTAAGGTCATTTTCTGATCAATTATGTGTTTGCATAATTTTTATCGTATATTTAATGAATTATTAACAATAAACTGAAAATTCACAAAAACGTGGAAAAACGGCCTAATTCCATGATATTTTGTTTAAATCACATATAGGAAAAGGGGTTGATAGAGGTCAAAATATTGCTAAATTTGATGATTTTTAGTACAAAACAAAATGCAAGAAAACTTGCTTAAAAATGCAAAATTCGCGAAATTCTGAGATTTGAAGGTCAAATCACATATCGTGAGAAAACATGAAGTAGTATCGAAATATTGGTAGAAACGAATATATATACGGAAAATCAGACTACATGATTAACGTGAAAAAAGTCACTATATTACCATATTTGAGGATTTTAACTTCAAATCATAGAGCGAGGTTTCGTATTTTTCAGACCTAATAAAAGAAGTATAAAGATGTTGCTTCCAATAAAAATGATAAAAATCAATGTGTTTTCATTAAAATTAACTAAAATGTTCCTGATTTTGTTTTTATATTACCGATGGAAGATGTACACGTAAAACCGTTCTAAACCGGCTGAAACGTCGATATATGCAATAAAACAGAACTTCTCCACTTTTTAATATCTTACTCAGTATTTTAACGAGAAACAAATAGATGATTGAAAATGAAGTATTTAAGGTTATTTTCTGATCAATTATGTGTTTGCATAATTTTTCTCGTGTATTTAATGAAATAATAACAATAAACTAAAAATTTACAAAAACGTGGAAAACGGCCTAATTCGATGATATTTTGTTTAAATCACATAAAGGAAAAGGGGATGATAAAGGTCAAAATATTGCTAAATTTGATGATTTTTAGTACAAAACAAAATGCAAGAAAACTTGCTTAAAATGCAAAATTTGCGTAATTCTGAGATTTGAAGGCTTAATCACATATCGTGAGAAAACATGAAGTAGTATCGAAATATTTGTGTAAACGAATATATATACGTAAAATCAGACTACATGAATACCGTGAAAAAAAGTCACTATATTACCATATTTGAGGATTTCAGCTTCAAATCATAGAGCGAAGTTTCGTATTATTTAGATCAAAGAAAAGACATATGACAATGTTGTTTCAAATACAAATGATAAAAATCAATGTGTTTTCATTAGAATTAACTAAAATGTTCCTGATTTTCGGTTTTTATTACCGATGGAAGATGTACACGTAAAACAGATCTAATCCGGCTGAAACGTCGATATATGCAATAAAAACAGAACTTCTCCCCTTTTAAATATCTTACTCAGTATTTTAACGAGAAACAAATAGATGATTGAAAATGAAGTATTTAAGGTTATTTTCTGATCAATTATGTTTTTGCATAATTTTTATCGTATATTTAATGAATTAATAACAATAAACTGAAAATTCACAAAAACGTGGAAAAACGGCCTAATTCGATGATATTTTGTTTAAGGTTAGTTTCTAATCAAATATGTGTTTGCATCATTTTTATCGTATATTTAATGAATTAATAGCAATAAACTGAAAATTCACAAAAACGTGGAAAAACAGCAAAATATTGCCTAATTTGATGACATTTTTTTTAAATCACATAAAGGAAAAGGGGGATGATAAAGGTCAAAATATTCCTGAATTCGATGATTTTTAGTACGAAACAAAATGCAAGAAAACTTGCTTAAAATGCAATATTATGCGATAATCTGGGATTTGAAGGCAAAAGCACATATCGTGATACTACATGAAATAGTATCGAAATATTGGTAAAAATGAATATATTTACGTAATATCAAACTACATAAAAAACGTGAAAAAGTCATTATTATGCCAAATATGAGGATTTCAACTTCGAATCATAGAGCGACGTTTCGTATTTTTTAGACCCTATAAAAGACATATAAAGATGTTGCTTCCAATACAAATGATAAAAATCAATGTGTTTTCATTAATATTAACTAAAATGTTCCTGATTTTCGGTTTATATTACCGATGGAAGATGTACACGTAAAACCGTTCTAATCCGGCTGAAACGTCGATATATGCAATAAAAACAGAACTTCTCCCCTTTTCAATATCTTACTCAGTATTTTAACGAGAAACAAATAGATGATTGAAAATGAAGTATTTAAGGTTATTTTCTGGTCAATTATATGTTTGCATAATTTTTATCGTATATTTAATGAATTAATAACAATAAACTGAAAATTCACAAAAACGTGGAAAAACGGCTTAATTCGAGTATATTTTGTTTAAATCACATAAAGGAAAAGGGGATGATAGAGGTCAAAATATTGCTAAATTCGATGATTTTTAGTACAAAACAAAATGCAAGAAAACTTGCTTATAAATGCAAAATTTGCGAAATTCTGAAATTTGAAGGCCAAATCACATATCGTGAGAAAACATGAAGTAGTATCGAAATATTGGTAAAAACGAATATATATACGTAAAATCACACTACATGAATAACGTGAAAAAAGTCACTATATTACCATATTTGAGGATTTTAACTTCAAATAATTGAGCGAGGTTTCGTATTATTTAGATCCAAGAAAAGACATATGACAATGTTGTTTCAAATACAAATGATAAAAATCAATGTGTTTTCATTAGAATTAACTAAAATGTTCCTGATTTTCCGTTTTGGAAAACGGCCTAATTCGATGGAAGATGTACACGTAAAACCGCTCTAATCCGGCTGAAACGTCGATATATGCAATAAAAACAGAACTTCTCCCCTTTCCAATAGCTTACTCAGTATTTTAACGAGACACAAATAGTTGATTGAAAATGAAGTGTTTAAGGTTAATTTCTAATCAATTATGTGTTTGCATCATTTTTATCGTATATTTAATGAATTAATAGCAATAAACTGAAAATTTGCAAAAACGTGGAAAAACGGCCTAATTCGATGATATTTTGTTTTAATCACATAAAGGAAAAGGGGATGATAAAGGTCAAAATATTGCTAAATTCGATTATTTTTAGTACAAAACAAAATGCAAGAAAACTTGCTTAAAATGCAAAATTTGCGTAATTCTGAGATTTGAAGGCTTAATCACATATCGTGAGAAAACATGAAGTAGTATCGAAATATTGGTAAAAACGAATATATATACGTAAAATCAGACTACATGAATACCGTGAAAAAAGTCACTATATTACCATATTTGAGGATTTTAACTTCAAATCATAGAGCGAGGTTTCGTATTATTTAGATCAAAGAAAAGACATATGTCAATGTTGTTTAAAATACAAATGATAAAAATCAATGTGTTTTCATTAGAAATAACTAAAATGTTCCTTTTTTTCCGTTTATATTACCGATGGAAGATGTACACGTAAAACAGATCTAATCCGGCTGAAACGTCGATATATGCAATAAAAACAGAACTTCTCCCTTTTTCAATATCTTACTCAGTATTTTAACGAGAAATAAAAAGATAATTTCAAATGAAGTATTTAAGGTTATTTTCTGATCAATTATGTGTTTGCATAATTTTTCTCGTATATTCTATGAAATAATAACAATAAACTGAAAATTCACAAAAACTTGGAAAAACGGCAGAATATTGCCTAATTCGATGATTTTTGTTTAAATCACATAAAGGAAAAGGGGGATGATAAACGTCAAAATATTGCTTAATTCGATGATTTTTAGTACGAAACAAAATGCAAGAAAACTTGCTTAAAATGCAATATTATACGATAATCTGGGATTTGAAGGCCAAAGCACATATCGTGATACTACATGAAATAATATCGAAATATTGGTAAAAAAGAATATATTTACGTAATATCAAACTACATGAAAAACGTGAAAAAGTCATTATTATGCCAAATATGAGGATTTTAACTTCGAATCATAGAGCGACGTTTCGTATTTTTTAGACCCTATAAAAGATGTATAAAGTTGTTGCTTCCAATTCAAATAATAAAAATCAATGTGTTTTCATTAAAATTAACTAAAATGTTCCTGATTTTCGGTTTATATTACCGATGGAAGATGTACACGTAAAACAGTTCTAATCCGGCTGAAACGCCGATATATGCAATAAAAACAGAACTTCTCCCCTTTTTAATATCTTACTCAGTATTTTAACGAGAAACAAATAGATGATTGAAAATGAAGTATTTAAGGTTATTTTCTGATCAATTATGTGTTTGCATAATTTTTATCAAATATATAATGAATTAATAACAATAAACTGAAAATTCACAAAAACGTGGAAAAACGGCCTAATTCGATGATATTTTCTGTAAATCCCACAAAAGGAAAAGGGGATGATGAAGGTCAAAATATTGCTAAATTCGATTATTTTTAGTACAAAACAAAATGCAAGAAAACTTGCTTAAAAATGCAAAATTTGCGAAATTCTGAGATTTGAAGGCCAAATCACATATCGTGAGAAAACATGAAGTAGTATCGAAATATTGGTAAAAACGAATATATATACGTAAAATCAGATTACATGAATAACGTGAAAAAAGTCACTATATTACCGTATTTGAGGATTTTAATTTCAAATCATAGAGCGAGGTTTCGTATTATTTAGATCCAAGAAAAGACATATGACAATGTTGTTTCAAATACAAATGACAAAAATCAATGTGTTTTCATTAGAATTAACTAAAATGTTCCTGATTTTCCGTTTATATTACAGACGGAAGATGTACACGTAAAACAGCTCTACTCCGGCTGAAACGTCGACATATGCAATAAAAACAGAACTTCTCCCCTTTCCTCAAATACAACTGAAAAAAATCAATGTGTTTTCATTAAAATTAACTAAAATGTTCCTGATTTTCCGTTTATATTTCCGATGGAAGATGTACACGTAAAACCGTTCTAATCCGGCTGAAACGTCGATATATGCAATAAAAACAGAACTTCTCCCCTTTTCAATATCTTACTCAGTATTTTAACGAGAAACAAATAGATGATTGAAAATGAAGTATTTAAGGTTATTTTCTGATCAATTATGTGTTTGCATAATTTTTATCGTATATTTAATGAATTAATAACAATAAACTGAAAATTCACAAAAACGTGTAAAAACGGCCTAATTCGATGGTAATTTGTTTAAATCACATAAAGGAAAAGGGGATGATAAAGGTCAAAATATTGCTAAATTCGATTATTTTTAGTACAAAACAAAATGCAAGAAAACTTGCTTAAAAATGCAAAATTGGCGAAATTCTGAGATTTGAAGGCCAAATCACATATCGTGAGAAAACATGAAGTAGTATCGAAATATTGGTAAAAACGAATATATATACGTAAAATATGAATATGAATAACGTGAAAAAGTCACTATATTACCATATTTGAGGATTTTAACTACAAATCATTGAGCGAGGTTTCCTATTATTTAGATCCAAGAAAAGACATATGACAATGTTGTTTCAAATACAAATGATAAAAGTCAATGTGTTTTCATTAGAATTAACTAAAATGTTCCTGATTTTCCGTTTATATTACCGATGGAAGATGTACACGTAAAACCGCTTTAATCCGGCTGAAACGTCGATATATGCAATAAACACAGAACTTCTCCCCTTTCCAATAGCTTACTCAGTATTTTAACGAGAAACAAATAGTTGTGTTTAATGAAACAAAAGTGTTTAATGAAGTGTTTAAGGTTAATTTCTAATGAATTATGTGTTGGCATCATTTTTATCGTATATTTAATGAATTAATAGCAATAAACTGAAAATTCACAAAAACGTGGAAAAACAGCAAAATGTTGCCTAATTCGATGATATTTTGTTTATATCACATAAAGGAAAAGGGAATGATAAACGTCAAAATATTGCTGAATTCGATGATTTTTAGTACGAAACAAAATGCAAGAAAACTTGCTTAAAATGCAATATTATGCGAAAATCTGGGATTTGAAGGCCAAAGCACATATCGTGATACTACATGAAATAGTATCGAAATATTGGTAAAATTGAATATATTTACGTAATATCAAACTACATGAAAAACGTGAAAAAAGTCATTATTATACCAAATTTGAGGATTTAAACTTCGAATCATAGAGCGACGTTTCGAATTGTTTAGACCCTATAAAAGTCGTATAAAAATGTTGCTTCCAATACAAATGATAAAAATCAATGTATTTCCATTAAAATGAACTAAAATGTTCCTGATTTTCGGTTTATATTACCGATAGAAGATGTACACGTAAAACCGTTCTAATTTGGCTGAAACGTCGATATATGCAATAAAAACAGAACTTCTCCCCTTTTCAATATCTTACCCAATATTTTAACGAGAAACAAATAGATGATTGAAAATGAAGTATTTAAGGTTATTTTCTGATCAATTATGTGTTTGCATAATTTTTATCGTATATTTAATGAATTAATAACAATAAACTGAAAATTCATTAGAAATTAACCTTAAACACTTCATTTTCAATCAACTATTTGTTTCTTGTTAAAATACTGAGTAAGCTATTGGAAAGGGGAGAAGTTCTGTTTTTATTGCATATATCGACGTTTCAGCCGGATTAGAGCGGTTTTACGTGTACATCTTCCATCGGTAATATAAACCGAAAATCAGGAACATTTTAGTTAATTTTAATGAAAACACATTGATTTTTATCATTTGTATTGGAAGCAACATCTTTATACGTCTTTTATAGCGTCTAAAAAATACGAAACGTCGCTCTATGATTCGAAGGAAAAATGTATCTGTGTAAGATATTGAAAAGGGGAGAAGTTCTGTTTTTATTGCATATATCGACGTTTCAGCCGGATTAGAACTGTTTTACGTGTACATCTTCCATCGGTAATATAAACCGAAAATCAGAAACATTTTAGTTAATTCTAATGAAAACACATTGATTTTTATCATTTGTATTTGAAACAACATTGTCATATGTCTTTTCTTTGATCTAAATAATACGAAACCTCGCTCTATGATTTGAAGTTAAAATCCTTAAATATGGTAATATAGTGACTTTTCATATAGTCACAGACTATATTCATATAGTCTGATTTTACGTATATATATTCGCTTTTACCAATATTTCGATACTACTTCATGTTTTCTCACGATAGTATCGAAATATTGGTAAAAATGAATATATTTACGATGAATATGAATGAATATGAATATATTTATCAAACTACATAAAAAACTTGAAAAAGTCATTATTATGCCAAATATGAGGATTTTAACTTCGAATCATAGCGCGACGTTTCGTATTTTTTTCGTCAAAATATTGCTGAATTCGATGATTTTTAGTACGAAACAAAATGCACGAAAACTTGCTTAAAATGCAATATTATGCGAAAATCTGGGATTTGAAGGCCAAAGCACATATCGTGATACTACATGAAATAGTATCGAAATATTGGTAAAAATGAATATATTTACGTAATATCAAACTACATGAAAAGCGTGAAAAAGTCATTATTATGCCAAATGTGAGGATTTTAACTTCGAATCATAAAGCGACGTTTCGTAATTTTTAGACCCTATAAAAGACGTATAAAGATGTTGCTTCCAATGCAAATGATAAAAATCAATGTGTTTTCATTAAAATTAACTAAAATGTTCCTGAATTTCGGTTTATATTACCGATGGAATATGTACACGTAAAACCGTTCTAATCCGGCTGAAACGTCGATATATGCAATAAAAACAGAACTTCTCCCCTTTTCAATATCTTACTCAGTATTTTAACGAGAAACAAATAGATGATTGAAAATGAAGTATTTAAGGTTATTTTCTGATCAATTATGTGTTTGCATAATGGTTATCGAATATATAATGAATTAATAGCAATAAACTGAAAATTCACAAAAACGTGGAAAAACGGCCTAATTCGATGATATTTTGTTTAAATCACATAAAGGAAAAGGGATGATAAAAGTCAAAATATTGCTAAATTCGATTATTTTTAGTACAAAACAAAATGCAAGAAAACTTGCTTAAAAATGCAAAATTTGCGAAATTCTGAGATTTGAAGGCCAAATCACATATCGTGAGAAAACATAAAGTATTATCGAAATATTTTTAAAAACGAATATATATACGTAAAATCAGACTACATGAATAACGTGAAAAAAGTCACTATATTACCATATTTGAGGATTTTAACTTCAAATCATAGAGCGAGGTTTCGTATTATTTAGATCAAAGAAAAGACATATGACAATGTTGTTTCAAATACAAATTATAAAAATCAATGTGTTTTCATTAGAATTAACTAAAATGTTCCTGATTTTCGGTTTATATTACCGATGGCAGATGTACACGTTAACAGTTCTAATCCGGCTGAAACGTCGATATATGCAATAAAACAGAACTTCTCCCTTTTTTAATATCTTACTCAGCATTTTTAGGAGAAACAAATAGATGATTGAAAATGAAGTATTTAAGGTTATTTTCTGATCAATTATGTGTTTGCAAAATTTTTATCGTATATTTAATGAATTAATAACAATAAACTGAAAGTTCACAAAAACGTGGAAAAGCGGCCTAATTCGATGATATTTTGTTTAAATCACATAAAGGAAAAGGGGTCGATAGAGGTCAAAATATTGCTAAATTCGACCATTTTTAGTACAAAACAAAATGCAAAAAAACTTGTTTAAAAATGCAAAATTTGCGAAATTCTGAGATTTGAAGGCCAAACCACATATCGTGAGAAAACATGAAGTAGTATCGAAATATTGGTAAAAACGAATATATTTACGTAAAATCACACTACATGAATAAAGTGAAAAAAGTCACTATATTACCATATTTGAGGATTTTAACTTCAAATCATAGAGCGAGGTTTCGTATTATTTAGATCAAAGAAAAGACATATGACAATGTTGTTTCAAATACAAATGATAAAAATCAATGTGTTTTCATTAGAATTAACTAAAATGTTCCTGATTTTCGGTTTATATTACCGATAGAAGATGTACACGTAAAACCGCTCTAATCCGGCTGAAACGTCAATATATGTAATAAAAACAGAACTTCTCCCCTTTCCAATAGCTTACTCAGTATTTTAACGAGAAACAAATAATTGATTGAAAATGAAGTGTTTAAGGTTAGTTTCTAATCAATTATTTGTTTGAATCATTTTTATCGTATTTTTAATGAATTAATAGCAATAAACTGAAAATTCACAAAAACGTGGAAAAACAGCAAAATATTGCCAAATTCGATGATATTTTGTTTAAATCACATTAAGGAAAATGTGGATGATATAAGTCAAAATATTGCTGAATTCGATGATTTTTAGTACGAAACAAAATGCAAGAAAACTTGCTTAATATACAATATTATGCGATAATCTGGGATTTGAAGGCCAAAGCACATATCGTGATACTACATTAAATAGTATCGAAATATTGGTAAAAATGAATATATTTACGATGAATATGAATGAATATAAATATATTGATCAAACTACATAAAAAACGTGAAAAAGTCATTATTATGCCAAATATGAGGATTTTAACTTCGAATCATAGAGCGACGTTTCGTATTTTTTAGACCCTATAAAAGACGTATAAAGATGTTGCTTCCAATACAAATGATAAAAATCAATGTGTTTTCATTAAAATTAACTAAAATGTTCCTGATTTTCGGTTTATATTACCGATGGAAGTAAAACACGTTAAACCGTTCTAATCCGGCTGAAACGTCGATATATGCAATAAAAACAGAACTTCTCCCCTTTTCAATATCTTACTCAGTATTTTAATGAAAAACAAATAGATGATTGAAAATGAAGTATTTAAGGTTATTTTCTGATCAATTATGTGTTTGCATAATTTTTATCGTATATTTAATGAATTAATAACAATAAACTGAAAATTCACAAAAACGTGTAAAAACGGCCTAATTCGATGGTAATTTGTTTAAATCACATAAAGGAAAAGGGGATGATAAAGGTCAAAATATTGCTAAATTCGATTATTTTTAGTACAAAACAAAATGCAAGAAAACTTGCTTAAAAATGCAAAATTTGCGAAATTCTGAGATTTGAAGGCCAAATCACATATCGTGAGAAAACATCAAGTAGTATCGAAATATTGGTAAAAACGAATATATATACGTAAAATCAGACTACATGAATAACGTGAAAAAAGCCACTATATTACCATATTTGAGGATTTTAACTTCAAATCATAGAGCGAGGTTTCGTATTATTTAGATCAAAGAAAAGACATATGACAATGTTGTTTCAAATACAAATGATAAAAATCAATGTGTTTTCATTAGAATTAACTAAAATGTTCCTGATTTTCCGTTTATATTACCGATGGAAGATGTACACGTAAAACCGCTCTAATCCGGCTGAAACGTCGATATATGCAATAAAAACAGAACTTCTCCCTTTTCCAATAGCTTACTCAGTATTTTAACGAGAAACAAAAAGTTGATTGAAAATGAAGTGTTTAAGGTTAGTTTCTAATCAATTATGTGTTTGCATCATTTTTATCGTATATTTAATGAATTAATAACAATGAACTGAAAATTCACAAAAACGTGGAAAAACAGCAAAATATTGCCTAATTTGATGATATTTTGTTTAAATCACATAAAGGAAAAGGGGGATGATAAACGTAGAAATATTGCTGAATTCGATGATTTTTAGTACGAAACAAAATGCAAGAAAACTTGCTTAAAATGCAATATTATGCGATAATCTGGGATTTGAAGGCCAAAGCACATATCGTGATACTACATGAAATAGTATCGAAATATTGGTAAAAATGAATATATTTACGTAATACCAAACTACATGAAAACGTGAAAAAGTCATTTTTATGCCAAATATGAGGATTTTAACTTCGAATCATAAAGCGACGTTTCGTATTTTTTAGACCCTATAAAAGACGTATAAAGATGTTGCTTCCAATACAAATGATAAAAATCAATGTGTTTTCATTAAAATTAACTAAAATGTTCCTGATTTTCGGTTTATATTACCGATGGAAGATGTACACGTAAAACCGTTCTAATCCGGCTGAAACGTCGATATAGGCAATAAAAACAGAACTTCTCCCCTTTTCAATATCTTACTCAGTATTTTAACGAGAAACAAATAGATGATTGAAAATGAAGTATTTAAGGTTATTTTCTGATCAATTATGTGTTTGCATCATTTTTATCGTATATTTATTGAATTAATAACACAAAACTGAAAATTCACAAAAACGTGGAAAAACGGCCTAATTCGATGATATTTTGTTTAAATCACATAAAGGAAAAGGGGATGATAAAGGTCAAAATATTGCTAAATTCGATGATTTTTAGTACAAAACAAAATGCAAGAAAACTTTCTTGAAAATGCAAAATTAGCGATATTCTGAGATTTGAAGGCCAAATCACATATCGTGAGAAAACATGAAGTAGTATCGAAGTATTGGTAAAAACGAATATATATACGTAAAATCAGACTACATGAATAACGTGAAAAAAGTCGCTATATTACCATATTTGAGGATTTTAACTTCAAATCATAGAGCGAGGTTTTGTATTATTTTGATCAAAGAAAAGACATATGACAATGTTGTTTCAAATACAAATGATAAAAATCAATGTGTTTTCATTAGAATTAACTAAAATGTTCCTGATTTTTCGTTTATATTACCGATGGAAGATGTACACGTACTCTAATCCGGTTGAAACGTCTATATATTCAATAAAAACTGAACTTCTCCCCTTTCTAATAGCTTACTCAGTATTTTAACGAGAAACAAAAAGTTGATTGAAAATGAAGTGTTTAAGGTTAGTTTCTAATCAATTATGTGTTTGCATCATTTTTATCGTATATTTAATGAATTAATAGCAATAAACAGAAAATTCACAAAAACGTGGAAAAACAGCAAAATATTGCCTAATTTGATGATATTTTGTTTAAATCACATAAAGGAAAAGGGGGATGATAAAGGTCAAAATATTGCTGAATTCGATGATTTTTAGTACAAAACAAAATGCAAGAAAACTTGCCTAAAATGCAAAATTTGCGAAATTCTGAGATTTGAAAGCCAAATCACATATCGTGAGAAAACATGAAGTAGTATCGAAATATTGGTAAAAACGAATATATATACGTAAAATCAGACTACATGAATAACGTGAAAAAAGTCGCTATATTACCATATTTGAGGATTTTAACTTCAAATCATAGAGCGAGGTTTTGTATTATTTAGATCAAAGAAAAGACATATGACAATGTTGTTTCAAATACAAATGATAAAAATCAATGTGTTTTCATTAGAATTAACTAAAATGTTCCTGATTTTCGGTTTATATTACCGATGGAAGTAAAACACGTTAAACCGTTCTAATCCGGCTGAAACGTCGATATATGCAATAAAAACAGAACTTCTCCCCTTTTCAATATCTTACTCAGTATTTTAATGAAAAACAAATAGATGATTGAAAATGAAGTATTTAAGGTTATTTTCTGATCAATTATGTGTTTGCATAATTTTTATCGTATATTTAATGAATTAATAACAATAAACTGAAAATTCACAAAAACGTGTAAAAACGGCCTAATTCGATGGTAATTTGTTTAAATCACATAAAGGAAAAGGGGATGATAAAGGTCAAAATATTGCTAAATTCGATTATTTTTAGTACAAAACAAAATGCAAGAAAACTTGCTTAAAAATGCAAAATTTGCGAAATTCTGAGATTTGAAGGCCAAATCACATATCGTGAGAAAACATCAAGTAGTATCGAAATATTGGTAAAAACGAATATATATACGTAAAATCAGACTACATGAATAACGTGAAAAAAGCCACTATATTACCATATTTGAGGATTTTAACTTCAAATCATAGAGCGAGGTTTCGTATTATTTAGATCAAAGAAAAGACATATGACAATGTTGTTTCAAATACAAATGATAAAAATCAATGTGTTTTCATTAGAATTAACTAAAATGTTCCTGATTTTCCGTTTATATTACCGATGGAAGATGTACACGTAAAACCGCTCTAATCCGGCTGAAACGTCGATATATGCAATAAAAACAGAACTTCTCCCTTTTCCAATAGCTTACTCAGTATTTTAACGAGAAACAAAAAGTTGATTGAAAATGAAGTGTTTAAGGTTAGTTTCTAATCAATTATGTGTTTGCATCATTTTTATCGTATATTTAATGAATTAATAACAATAAACTGAAAATTCACAAAAACGTGGAAAAACAGCAAAATATTGCCTAATTTGATGATATTTTGTTTAAATCACATAAAGGAAAAGGGGGATGATAAACGTAGAAATATTGCTGAATTCGATGATTTTTAGTACGAAACAAAATGCAAGAAAACTTGCTTAAAATGCAATATTATGCGATAATCTGGGATTTGAAGGCCAAAGCACATATCGTGATACTACATGAAATAGTATCGAAATATTGGTAAAAATGAATATATTTACGTAATACCAAACTACATGAAAACGTGAAAAAGTCATTTTTATGCCAAATATGAGGATTTTAACTTCGAATCATAAAGCGACGTTTCGTATTTTTTAGACCCTATAAAAGACGTATAAAGATGTTGCTTCCAATACAAATGATAAAAATCAATGTGTTTTCATTAAAATTAACTAAAATGTTCCTGATTTTCGGTTTATATTACCGATGGAAGATGTACACGTAAAACCGTTCTAATCCGGCTGAAACGTCGATATAGGCAATAAAAACAGAACTTCTCCCCTTTTCAATATCTTACTCAGTATTTTAACGAGAAACAAATAGATGATTGAAAATGAAGTATTTAAGGTTATTTTCTGATCAATTATGTGTTTGCATCATTTTTATCGTATATTTATTGAATTAATAACACAAAACTGAAAATTCACAAAAACGTGGAAAAACGGCCTAATTCGATGATATTTTGTTTAAATCACATAAAGGAAAAGGGGATGATAAAGGTCAAAATATTGCTAAATTCGATGATTTTTAGTACAAAACAAAATGCAAGAAAACTTTCTTGAAAATGCAAAATTAGCGATATTCTGAGATTTGAAGGCCAAATCACATATCGTGAGAAAACATGAAGTAGTATCGAAGTATTGGTAAAAACGAATATATATACGTAAAATCAGACTACATGAATAACGTGAAAAAAGTCGCTATATTACCATATTTGAGGATTTTAACTTCAAATCATAGAGCGAGGTTTTGTATTATTTTGATCAAAGAAAAGACATATGACAATGTTGTTTCAAATACAAATGATAAAAATCAATGTGTTTTCATTAGAATTAACTAAAATGTTCCTGATTTTTCGTTTATATTACCGATGGAAGATGTACACGTACTCTAATCCGGTTGAAACGTCTATATATTCAATAAAAACTGAACTTCTCCCCTTTCTAATAGCTTACTCAGTATTTTAACGAGAAACAAAAAGTTGATTGAAAATGAAGTGTTTAAGGTTAGTTTCTAATCAATTATGTGTTTGCATCATTTTTATCGTATATTTAATGAATTAATAGCAATAAACAGAAAATTCACAAAAACGTGGAAAAACAGCAAAATATTGCCTAATTTGATGATATTTTGTTTAAATCACATAAAGGAAAAGGGGGATGATAAAGGTCAAAATATTGCTGAATTCGATGATTTTTAGTACAAAACAAAATGCAAGAAAACTTGCCTAAAATGCAAAATTTGCGAAATTCTGAGATTTGAAAGCCAAATCACATATCGTGAGAAAACATGAAGTAGTATCGAAATATTGGTAAAAACGAATATATATACGTAAAATCAGACTACATGAATAACGTGAAAAAAGTCGCTATATTACCATATTTGAGGATTTTAACTTCAAATCATAGAGCGAGGTTTTGTATTATTTAGATCAAAGAAAAGACATATGACAATGTTGTTTCAAATACAAATGATAAAAATCAATGTGTTTTCATTAGAATTAACTAAAATGTTCCTGATTTTCGGTTTATATTACGGATGGAAGATGTACACGTAAAACAGTTCTAATCCGGCTGAAACGTCGATATATGCAATAAAAACAGAACTTCTCCCCTTTTCAATATCTTACTCAGTATTTTAACGAGAAACAAATAGATGATTGAAAATGAAGTATTTAAGATTATTTTCTGATCAATTATGTGTTTGCATATTTTTTATCGTATATATAATGAATTAATAACAATAAACTGAAAATTCACAAAAACGTGTAAAAACGGCCTAATTCTATGATATTTTGTTTAAATCCCAAAAAGGAAAAGGGGATGATAAAGGTCAAAATATTGCTAAATTCGATGATTTTTAGTACAAAACAAAATGCAAGAAAACTTGCTTAAAAATACAAAATTTGTTAAATTCTGAGATTTGAAGGCCAAATATCGTGAGAAAACATGAAGTAGTATCGAAATATTGGTAAAAACGAATATATATACGTAAAACCAGACTACATGAATAACGTGAAAAAAGTCACTATATTACCATATTTGAGGATTTTAACTTCAAATCATAGAGCGAGGTTTCATATTATTTAGATCAAAGAATAGACATATGACAATGTTGTTTCAAATACAAATGATAAAAATCAATGTGTTTTCATTAGAATTAACTAAAATGTTCCTGATTTTCCGTTTATATTACCGATGGAAGATGTACACGTAAAACTGCTCTAATCCGGCTGAAACGTCGATATATGCAATAAAAACAGAACTTCTCCCCTTTCCAATAGCTTACTCAATATTTTAACGAGAAACAAAAAGTTGATTGAAAATGAAGTGTTTAAGGTTAGTTTCTAATCAATTATGTGTATGCATCATTTTTATCGTATATTTAATGAATTAATAACAATAAACTGAAAATTCACAAAAACGTGGAAAAACAACAAAATATTGCCTAATTTGATGATATTTTGTTTAAATCACATAAAGGAAAAGGGGGATGATAAACGTCGAAATATTGCTGAATTCGATGATTTTTAGTACGAAACAAAATGCAAGAAAACTTGCTTAAAATGCAATAATATGCGATAATCTGGGATATGAAGACCAAAACACATATCGTGATACTACATGAAATAGTATCGAAATATTGGTAAATATGAATATATTTACGTAATATCAAACTACATGAAAAACGTGAAAAAGTCATTATTATGCCAAATATGAGCATTTTTACTTCGAATCATAGAGCGACGTTTCGTATTTTTTAGACCCTATAAAAGACGTATAAAGATGTTGCTTCCAATACAAATGATAAAAATCAATGTGTTTTCATAATAATTAACTAAAATGTTCCTGATTTTCGGTTTATATTACCGATGGAAGATGTACACGTAAAACCGTTCTAATCCGGCTGAAAAGTCGATATGTGCAATAAAAACAGAACTTCTCCCCTTTTCAATATCTTACTCAGTATTTTAACGAGAAACAAATAGATGATTGAAAATGAAGTATTTAAGGTTATTTTCTGATCAATTATGTGTTTGCATAATTTTTCTCGTATATTTAATGAAATAATAGCAATAAACTGAAAATTCAGAAAAACGTGGAAAAACGGCAAAATATTGCCTAATTCGATGATTTTTGTTTAAATCAAATAAAGGAAAAGGGGGATGATAAACGTCGAAATATTGCTGAATTCCATGATTTTTAGTACGAAACAAAATGCAAGAAAACTTGCTTAAAATGCAATAAAAACAGAACTTCTCCCCTTTTCAATATCATACTCAGTATTTTAACGAGAAACAAATTGATGATTGAAAATGAAGTATTTAAGGTTATTTTCTGATCAATTATGTGTTTGCATAATTTTTCTCGTATATTTAATGAAATAATAGCAATAAACTGAAAATTCACAAAAACGTGGAAAAACGGCAAAATATTGCCTAATTCGATAATTTTTGTTTAAATCACATAAAGGAAAAGGGGGATGATAAACGTCGAAATATTGCTGAATTCCATGATTTTTAGTACGAAACAAAATGCAAGAAAACTTGCTTAAAATGCAATATTATGCGATAATCTGGGATTTGAAGGCCAAAGCACATATCGTGATACTAAATGAAATAGTATCGAAATATTGGTAAAAATGAATATATTTACGTAATATCAAACTACATGAAAACGTGAAAAAGTCATTTTTATGCCAAATATGAGGATTTTAACTTCGAATCATAAAGCGACGTTTCGTATTTTTTAGACCCTATAAAAGACGTATAAAGATGTTGCTTCCAATACAAATGATAAAAATCAATGTGTTTTCATTAAAATTAACTAAAATGTTCCTGATTTTCGGTTTATATTACCGATGGAAGTAAAACACGTAAAACCGTTCTAATCCGGCTGAAACGTCGATATATGCAATAAAAACAGAACTTCTCCCCTTTCCTATAGCTTACTCAGCATTTTAACGAGAAACAAAAAGTTGATTGAAAATGAAGTGTTTAAGGTTAGTTTCTAATCAATTATGTGTTTGCATCATTTTATCGTATATTTAATGAATTAATAACAATAAACTGAAAATTCACAAAAACGTGCAAAAACAGCAAAATATTGCCTAATTTGATGATATTTTGTTTAAATCACATAAAGGAAAAGGGGGATGATAAACGTCGAAATATTGCTGAATTCGATGATTTTTAGTACGAAACAAAATGCAAGAAAACTTGCTTAAAATGCAATATTATGCGATAATCTGGGATTTGAAGGCCAAAACACATATCGTGATACTACATGAAATAGTATCGAAATATTGGTAAATATGAATATATTTACGTAAAATCAGACTACATGAATAACGTGAAAAAAATCACTATATTACCATATATGAGGATTTTAACTTCAAATCATAGAGCGAGGTTTCGTAATATATAGATCAAAGAAAAGATATATGACAATGTTGTTTCAAATACAAATGATAAAAATCAATGTGTTTTCATTAAAATTAACTAAAATGTTCCTGATTTTCGGTTTATATTACCGATGGAAGTAAAACACGTAAAACAGTTCTAATCCGGCTGAAACGTCGATATATGCAATAATAACAGAACTTCTCCCCTTTTCAATATCTTACTCAGTATTTTAACGAGAAACAAATATATGATTGAAAATGAAGTATTTAAGAATTTTTTCTAATCAATTATGTGTTTGCATAATTTTAATCGTATATTTAATGAATTAATAACAATAAACTGAAAATTCACAAAAACGTGGAAAAACGGCCTAATTCGATGACATTTTGTTTAAATCACATAAAGGAAAAGGGGATGATAAAGGTCAAAATATTGCTAAATTCGATGATTTTTAGTACAAAACAAAATGCAAGAAAACTTGCTTAAAAATGCAAAATTTGCGAAATACTGAGATTTGATGGCCAAATCACATATCGTGAGAAAACATGAAGTAGTATCGAAATATTGGTATAAACGAATATATATACGTAAAACCAGACTACTTGAATAACGTGAAAAAAGTCACTATATTACCATATTTGAGGATTTTAACTTCAAATCATAGAGCGAGGTTTCGTATTATTTAGATCAAAGAAAAGACATATGACAATGTTGTTTCAAATACAAATGATAAAAATCAATGTGTTTTCATTAGAATTAACTAAAATGTTCCTGGTTTTCCGTTTATATTACCGATGGAAGATGTACACGTAAAACCGCTCTAATCCGGCTGAAACGTCGATATATGCAATAAAAACAGAATTTCTCCCCTTTCCAATAGCTTACTCAATATTTTAACGAGAAACAAAAAGTTGATTGAAAATGAAGTGTTTAAGGTTAGTTTCTAATCAATTATGTGTTTGCATCATTTATATCGTATATTTAATGAATTAAAAACAATAAACTGAAAACTCACAAAAACGTGGAAAAACAGCAAAATATTGCCTATTTTGATGATATTTTGTTTAAATCACATAAAGGAAAAGGGGGATGGTAAACGTCGAAATATTGTTGAATTCGAGGATTTTTAGTACGAAACAAAATGCAAGAAAACTTGCTTAAAATGCAATATTATGCGATAATCTAGGATATGAAGACCAAAACACATATTGTGATACTACATGAAATAGTATCGAAATATTGGTAAATATGAATATATTTACGTAATATCAAACTACGTGAAAAACGTGAAAAAGTCGTTATTATGCCAAATATGAGGATTTTAACTTCGAATCATAGAGCGACGTTTCGTATTTTTTAGACCCTATAAAAGACGTATAAAGATGTTGCTTCCAATACAAATGATAAAAATCAATGTGTTTTCATAATAATTAACTAAAATGTTCCTGATTTTCGGTTTATATTACCGATGGAAGATGTACACGTAAAACCGTTCTAATCCGGCTGAAAAGTCGATATGTGCAATAAAAACAGAACTTCTCCCCTTTTCAATATCTTACTCAGTATTTTAACGAGAAACAAATAGATGATTGAAAATGAAGTATTTAAGGTTATTTTCTGATCAATTATGTGTTTGCATAATTTTTCTCGTATATTTAATGAAATAATACTAATAAACTGAAAATTCACAAAAACGTGAAAAAACGGCAAAATATTGCCTAATTCGATGATTTATGTTTAAATCACATAAAGGAAAAGGGGGGATGATAAACGTCGAAATATTGCTGAATTCGATGATTTTTAGTACGAAACAAAATGCAAGAAAACTTGCTTAAAATGCAATATTATGGGATAATCTGGGATTTGAAGGCCAAAGCACATATCGTGATACTACATGAAATAGTATCGAAATATTGGTAAAAATGAATATATTTACGTAATATCAAACTACATGAAAACGTGAAAAAGTCATTTTTATGCCATATATGAGGATTTTAACTTCGAATCATAGAGCGACGTTTCGTATTTTTTAGACCCTATAAAAGACGTATAAAGATGTTGCTTCCAATTCAAATGATAAAAATCAATGTGTTTTCATTAAAATTAACTAAAATGTTCCTGATTTTCGGTTTATATTACCGATGGAAGTAAAACACGTAAAACCGTTCTAATCCGGCTGAAACGTCGATATGTGCAATAAAAACAGAACTTCTCCCCTTTTCAATATCTTACTCAGTATTTTAACGAGAAACAAATAGATGATTGAAAATGAAGTATTTAAGGTTATTTTCTGATCAATTATGTGTTTGCATATTTTTTATCGTATATTTATTGAATTAATAACACAAAACTGAAAATTCACAAAAACGTGGAAAAACGGCCTAATTCGATGATATTTTGTAAAATATCATAAAGGAAAAGGGGATGATCAACGTCAAAATATTGCTAAATTCGATTATTTTTAGTACAAAACAAAATGCAAGAAAACTTGCTTAAAAATGCAAAATTTGCGAAATTCTGAGATTTGAAGGCCAAATCACATATCGTGAGAAAACATGAAGTAGTATCGAAGTATTGGTAAAAACGAATATATATACGTAAAATCAGACTACATGAATAACGTGAAAAAAGTCACTATATTACCATATTTGAGGATTTTAACTTCAAATCATAGAGCGAGGTTTCGTATTATTCAGATCAAAGAAAAGTCATATGACAATGTTGTTTCAAATACAAATGATAAAAATCAATGTGTTTTCATTGGAATTAACTAAAATGTTCCTGATTTTCCGTTTATATTACCGATGGAAGATGTACACGTAAAACCGCTCTAATCCGGTTGAAACGTCGATATATGCAATAAAAACTGAACTTCTCCCCTTTCTAATAGCTTACTCAGTATTTTAACAAGAAACAAATAGTTGATTGAAAATGAAGTGTTTAAGGTTAGTTTCTAATCAATTATGTGTTTGCATCATTTTTATCGTATATTTAATGAATTAATAGCAATAAACAGAAAATTCACAAAAACGTGGAAAAACAGCAAAATATTGCCTAATTTGATGATATTTTGTTTAAATCACATAAAGGAAAAGGGGGATGATAAAGGTTAAAATATTGCTGAATTCGATGATTTTTAGTACGAAACAAAATGCAAGAAAACTTGCTTAAAATGCAATATTATGCGATAATCTGGGATTTGAAGGCCAAAGCACATATCGTGATACTACATGAAATAGTATCGCACATATCGTGATACTACATGAAATAGTATCGAAATATTGGTAAATATGAATATATTTACGTAAAATCAGACTACATGAATAACGTGAAAAAAATCACTATATTACCATATATGAGGATTTTAACTTCAAATCATAGAGCGAGCTTTCGTAATATATAGATCAAAGAAAAGACATATGACAATGTTGTTTCAAATACAAATGATAAAAATCAATGTGTTTTCATTAAAATTAACTAAAATGTTCCTGATTTTCGGTTTATATTACCGATGGAAGTAAAACACGTAAAACAGTTCTAATCCGGCTGAAACGTCGATATATGCAATAATAACAGAACTTCTCCCCTTTTCAATATCTTACTCAGTATTTTAACGAGAAACAAATATATGATTGAAAATGAAGTATTTAAGATTATTTTCTAATCAATTACGTGTTTGCATAATTTTTATCGTATATTTAATGAATTAATAACAATAAACTGAAAATTCACAAAAACGTGGAAAAACGGCCTAATTCGATGACATTTTGTTTAAATCACATACAGGAAAAGGGGATGATAAAGGTCCAAATATTGCTAAATTCGATGATTTTTAGTACAAAACAAAATGCAAGAAAACTTGCTTAAAAATGCAAAATTTGCGAAATTCTGAGATTTGATGGCCAAATCACATATCGTGAGAAAACATGAAGTAGTATCGAAATATTGGTATAAACGAATATATATACGTAAAACCAGACTACATGAATAACGTGAAAAAAGTCACTATATTACCATATTTGAGGATTTTAACTTCAAATCAAAGAGTGAGGTTTCGTATTATTTAGATCAAAGAAAAGACATATGACAATGTTGTTTCATATACAAATGATAAAAATCAATGTGTTTTCATTAGAATTAACTAAAATGTTCCTGATTTTCCGTTTATATTACCGATGGAAGATGTACACGTAAAACCGCTCTAATCCGGCTGAAACGTCGATATATGCAATAAAAACAGAACTTCTCCCCTTTCCAATAGCTTACTCAATATTTTAACGAGAAACAAAAAGTTGATTGAAAATGAAGTGTTTAAGGTTAGTTTCTAATCAATTATGTGTTTGCATCATTTTTATCGTATATTTAATGAATTAAAAACAATAAACTGAAAATTCACAAAAACGTGGAAAAACAGCAAAATATTGCCTAATTTGATGATATTTTGTTTAAATCACATAAAGGAAAAGGGGGATGGTAAACGTCGAAATATTGCTGAATTCGATGATTTTTAGTACGAAACAAAATGCAAGAAAACTTGCTTAAAATGCAATATTATGCGATAATCTGGGATTTGGAGGCCAAAGCACATATCGTGATACTACATGAAATAGTATCGAAATATTGGTAAAAATGAATATATTTACGTAATATCAAACTACATGAAAACGTGAAAAAGTCATTTTTATGACAAATATGAGGATTTTAACTTCGAATCATAAAGCGACGTTTCGTATTTTTTAGACCCTATAAAAGACGTATAAAGATGTTGCTTCCAATACAAATGATAAAAATCAATGTGTTTTCATTAAAATTAACTAAAATGTTCCTGATTTTCGGTTTATATTACCGATCGAAGATGTACACGTAAAACCGTTCTAATCCGGCTGAAACGTCGATATATGCAATAAAAACAGAACTTCTCCCCTTTTCAATATCTTACTCAGTATTTTAACGAGAAACAAATAGATGATTGAAAATGAAGTATTTAAGGTTTTCTGATCACTTATGTGTTTGCATATTTTTTATCGTATATTTATTGAATTAATAACACAAAACTGAAAATTCACAAAAACGTGGAAAAACGGCCTAATTCGATGATATTTTGTAAAATATCATAAAGGAAAAGGGGATGATCAACGTCAAAATATTGCTAAATTCGATTATTTTTAGTACAAAACAAAATGCAAGAAAACTTGCTTAAAAATGCAAAATTTGCGAAATTCTGAGATTTGAAGGCCAAATCACATATCGTGAGAAAACATGAAGTAGTATCGAAGTATTGGTAAAAACGAATATATATACGTAAAATCAGACTACATGAATAACGTGAAAAAAGTCACTATATTACCATATTTGAGGATTTTAACTTCAAATCATAGAGCGAGGTTTCGTATTATTCAGATCAAAGAAAAGTCATATGACAATGTTGTTTCAAATACAAATGATAAAAATCAATGTGTTTTCATTGGAATTAACTAAAATGTTCCTGATTTTCCGTTTATATTACCGATGGAAGATGTACACGTAAAACCGCTCTAATCCGGTTGAAACGTCGATATATGCAATAAAAACTGAACTTCTCCCCTTTCTAATAGTTTACTCAGTATTTTACCAAGAAACAAATAGTTGATTGAAAAAGAAGTATTTAAGGTTATTTTCTGATCAATTATGTGTTTGCATAATTTTTCTCGTATATTTAATGAAATAATAACAATAAACTGAAAATTCACAAAAACGTGGTAAACGGCAAAATATTGCCTAATTCGATGATTTTTTTTTTTTTCACATAAAGGAAAAGGGGGATGATAAACGTCGAAATATTGCTGAATTCGATGATTTTTAGTACGAAACAAATTGCAAGAAAACTTGCTTAAAATGCAATATTATGCGATAATCTGGGATTTCAAAGCCAAAGCACATATCGTGATACTACATGAAATAGTATCGAAATATTGGTAAAAATGAATATATTTACGTAATATCAAACTACATGAAAACGTGAAA
Organism: Procambarus clarkii; assembly: GCF_040958095.1. NCBI lineage: Eukaryota > Metazoa > Arthropoda > Malacostraca > Decapoda > Cambaridae > Procambarus > Procambarus clarkii. The sequence continues at coordinate 19,376,101 of NC_091217.1, read as the reverse complement.
AAGTCATTTTTATGACAAATATGAGGATTTTAACTTCGAATCATAGAGCGACGTTTCGTATTTTTTAGACTCTATAAAAGACGTATAAAGATGTTGCTTCCAATTCAAATGATAAAAATCAATGTGTTTTCATTAAAATTAACTAAAATGTTCCTGATTTTCGGTTTATATTACCGATGGAAGTAAAACACGTAAAACCGTTCTAATCCGGCTGAAACGTCGAAATATGCAATAAAAACAGAACCTCTCCCCTTTTCAATATCTTACTCAGTATTTTAACGAGAAACAAATAGATGATTGAAAATGAAGTATTTAAGGTTATTTTCTGATCAATTATGTGTTTGCATAATTTTTATCGTATATTTAATGAATTAATAACAATAAACTGAAAATTCACAAAAACGTGGAAAAACGGCCTAATTCGATGGTATTTTGTTTAAATCACATAAAGGAAAAGGGGATGATAAAGGTCAAAATATTGCTAAATTCGATTATTTTTAGTACAAAACAAAATGCAAGAAAACTTGCTTAAAAATGCAAAATTTGCGAAATTCTGAGATTTGAAGGCTAAATCACATATCGTGAGAAAACATGAAGTAGTATCGAAAAATTGGTAAAACGAATATATATACGTAAAATCAGACTACATGAATAACGTGAAAAAAGTCACTATATTACCATATTTGAGGATTTTAACTTCAAATCATAGAGCGAGGTTTCGTATTATTTAGATCAAAGAAAAGACATATGACAATGTTGTTTCAAATACAAATGATAAAAATCAATGTGTTTTCATTAAAATTAACTAAAATGTTCCTGATTTTCGGTTTATATTACCGATGGAAGTAAAACACGTAAAACAGTTCTAATCCGGCTGAAACGTCGATATATGCAATAATAACAGAACTTCTCCCCTTTTCAATATCTTACTCAGTATTTTAACGAGAAACAAATATATGATTGAAAATGAAGTATTTAAGATTATTTTCTAATCAATTATGTGTTTGCATAATTTTTATCGTATATTTAATGAATTAATAACAATAAACTGAAAATTCACAAAAACGTGGAAAAACGGCCTAATTCGATGACATTTTGTTTAAATCACATACAGGAAAAGGGGATGATAAAGGTCCAAATATTGCTAAATTCGATGATTTTTAGTACAAAACAAAATGCAAGAAAACTTGCTTAAAAATGCAAAATTTGCGAAATTCTGAGATTTGATGGCCAAATCACATATCGTGAGAAAACATGAAGTAGTATCGAAATATTGGTATAAACGAATATATATACGTAAAACCAGACTACATGAATAACGTGAAAAAAGTCACTATATTACCATATTTGAGGATTTTAACTTCAAATCATAGAGTGAGGTTTCGTATTATTTAGATCAAAGAAAAGACATATGACAATGTTGTTTCAAATACAAATGATAAAAATCAATGTGTTTTCATTAGAATTAACTAAAATGTTCCTGATTTTCCGTTTATATTACCGATGGAAGATGTACACGTAAAACCGCTCTAGTCCGGCTGAAACGTCGATATATGCAATAAAAACAGAACTTCTCCCCTTTCCAATAGCTTACTCAATATTTTAACGAGAAACAAAAAGTTGATTGAAAATGAAGTGTTTAAGGTTAGTTTCTAATCAATTATGTGTTTGCATCATTTTTATCGTATATTTAATGAATTAAAAACAATAAACTGAAAATTCACAAAAACGTGGAAAAACAGCAAAATATTGCCTAATTTGATGATATTTTGTTTAAATCACATAAAGGAAAAGGGGGATGGTAAACGTCGAAATATTGCAGAATTCGATGATTTTTAGCACGAAACAAAATGCAAGAAAACTTGCTTAAAATGCAATATTATGCGATAATCTGGGATTTGGAGGCCAAAGCACATATCGTGATACTACATGAAATAGTATCGAAATATTGGTAAAAATGAATATATTTACGTAATATCAAACTACATGAAAACGTGAAAAAGTCATTTTTATGACAAATATGAGGATTTTAACTTCGAATCATAAAGCGACGTTTCGTATTTTGTAGACCCTATAAAAGACGTATAAAGATGTTGCTTCCAATACAAATGATAAAAATCAATGTGTTTTCATTAAAATTAACTAAAATGTTCCTGATTTTCGGTTTATATTACCGATCGAAGATGTACACGTAAAACCGTTCTAATCCGGCTGAAACGTCGATTTATGCAATAAAAACAGAACTTCTCCCCTTTTCAATATCTTACTCAGTATTTTAACGAGAAACAAATAGATGATTGAAAATGAAGTATTTAAGGTTTTCTGATCACTTATGTGTTTGCATATTTTTTATCGTATATTTATTGAATTAATAACACAAAACTGAAAATTCACAAAAACGTGGAAAAACGGCCTAATTCGATGATATTTTGTAAAATATCATAAAGGAAAAGGGGATGATCAACGTCAAAATATTGCTAAATTCGATTATTTTTAGTACAAAACAAAATGCAAGAAAACTTGCTTAAAAATGCAAAATTTGCGAAATTCTGAGATTTGAAGGCCAAATCACATATCGTGAGAAAACATGAAGTAGTATCGAAGTATTGGTAAAAACGAATATATATACGTAAAATCAGACTACATGAATAACGTGAAAAAAGTCACTATATTACCATATTTGAGGATTTTAACTTCAAATCATAGAGCGAGGTTTCGTATTATTCAGATCAAAGAAAAGTCATATGACAATGTTGTTTCAAATACAAATGATAAAAATCAATGTGTTTTCATTGGAATTAACTAAAATGTTCCTGATTTTCCGTTTATATTACCGATGGAAGATGTACACGTAAAACCGCTCTAATCCGGTTGAAACGTCGATATATGCAATAAAAACTGAACTTCTCCCCTTTCTAATAGTTTACTCAGTATTTTAACAAGAAACAAATAGTTGATTGAAAAAGAAGTATTTAAGGTTATTTTCTGATCAATTATGTGTTTGCATAATTTTTCTCGTATATTTAATGAAATAATAACAATAAACTGAAAATTCACAAAAACGTGGTAAACGGCAAAATATTGCCTAATTCGATGATTTTTTTTTAAATCACATAAAGGAAAAGGGGGATGATAAACGTCGAAATATTGCTGAATTCGATGATTTTTAGTACGAAACAAATTGCAAGAAAACTTGCTTAAAATGCAATATTATGCGATAATCTGGGATTTCAAAGCCAAAGCACATATCGTGATACTACATGAAATAGTATCGAAATATTGGTAAAAATGAATATATTTACGTAATATCAAACTACATGAAAACGTGAAAAAGTCATTTTTATGACAAATATGAGGATTTTAACTTCGAATCATAGAGCGACGTTTCGTATTTTTTAGACTCTATAAAAGACGTATAAAGATGTTGCTTCCAATTCAAATGATAAAAATCAATGTGTTTTCATTAAAATTAACTAAAATGTTCCTGATTTTCGGTTTATATTACCGATGGAAGTAAAACACGTAAAACCGTTCTAATCCGGCTGAAACGTCGAAATATGCAATAAAAACAGAACCTCTCCCCTTTTCAATATCTTACTCAGTATTTTAACGAGAAACAAATAGATGATTGAAAATGAAGTATTTAAGGTTATTTTCTGATCAATTATGTGTTTGCATAATTTTTATCGTATATTTAATGAATTAATAACAATAAACTGAAAATTCACAAAAACGTGGAAAAACGGCCTAATTCGATGGTATTTTGTTTAAATCACATAAAGGAAAAGGGGATGATAAAGGTCAAAATATTGCTAAATTCGATTATTTTTAGTACAAAACAAAATGCAAGAAAACTTGCTTAAAAATGCAAAATTTGCGAAATTCTGAGATTTGAAGGCTAAATCACATATCGTGAGAAAACATGAAGTAGTATCGAAAAATTGGTAAAACGAATATATATACGTAAAATCAGACTACATGAATAACGTGAAAAAAGTCACTATATTACCATATTTGAGGATTTTAACTTCAAATCATAGAGCGAGGTTTCGTATTATTTAGATCAAAGAAAAGACATATGACAATGTTGTTTCAAATACAAATGATAAAAATCAATGTGTTTTCATTAGAATTAACTAAAATGTTCCTGATTTTCCGTTTATATTACCGATGGAAGATGTACATGTAAAACCGCTCTAATCCGGCTGAAACGTCGATATATGCAATAAAAACAGAACTTCTCCCCTTTCCAATAGCTTACTCAGTATTTTAACGAGAAACAAAAAGTTGATTGAAAATGAAGTGTTTAAGGTTAGTTTCTAATCAATTATGTGTTTGCATCATTTTATCGTATATTTAATGAATTAATAACAATAAACTGAAAATTCACAAAAACGTGGAAAAACAGCAAAATATTGCCTAATTTGATGATATTTTGTTCAAAACACATAAAGGAAAAGGGGGATGGTAAACGTCGAAATATTGCTGAATTCGATGATTTTTAGTACGAAGCAAAATGCAAGAAAACTTGCTTAAAATGCAATATTATGCGATAATCTGGGATTTGAAGGCCAAAACACATATCGTGAGAAAACATGAAGTAGTATCGAAGTATTGGTAAAAACGAATATATATACGTAAAATCAGACTACATGAATAACGTGAAAAAAGTCACTATATTGCCATATTTGAGGATTTTAACTTCAAATCATAGAGCGAGGTTTCGTATTATTCAGATCAAAGAAAAGTCATATGACAATGTTGTTTCAAATACAAATGATAAAAATCAATGTGTTTTCATTGGAATTAACTAAAATGTTCCTGATTTTCCGTTTATATTACCGATGGAAGATGTACACGTAAAACCGCTCTAATCCGGTTGAAACGTCGATATATGCAATAAAAACTGAACTTCTCCCCTTTCTAATAGTTTACTCAGTATTTTAACAAGAAACAAATAGTTGATTGAAAAAGAAGTATTTAAGGTTATTTTCTGATCAATTATGTGTTTGCATAATTTTTCTCGTATATTTAATGAAATAATAACAATAAACTGAAAATTCACAAAAACGTGGTAAACGGCAAAATATTGCCTAATTCGATGATTTTTTTTTAAATCACATAAAGGAAAAGGGGGATGATAAACGTCGAAATATTGCTGAATTCGATGATTTTTAGTAAGAAACAAATTGCAAGAAAACTTGCTTAAAATGCAATATTATGCGATAATCTGGGATTTCAAAGCCAAAGCACATATCGTGATACTACATGAAATAGTATCGAAATATTGGTAAAAATGAATATATTTACGTAATATCAAACTACATGAAAACGTGAAAAAGTCATTTTTATGACAAATATGAGGATTTTAACTTCGAATCATAGAGCGACGTTTCGTATTTTTTAGACTCTATAAAAGACGTATAAAGATGTTGCTTCCAATTCAAATGATAAAAATCAATGTGTTTTCATTAAAATTAACTAAAATGTTCCTGATTTTCGGTTTATATTACCGATGGAAGTAAAACACGTAAAACCGTTCTAATCCGGCTGAAACGTCGAAATATGCAATAAAAACAGAACCTCTCCCCTTTTCAATATCTTACTCAGTATTTTAACGAGAAACAAATAGATGATTGAAAATGAAGTATTTAAGGTTATTTTCTGATCAATTATGTGTTTGCATAATTTTTATCGTATATTTAATGAATTAATAACAATAAACTGAAAATTCACAAAAACGTGGAAAAACGGCCTAATTCGATGGTATTTTGTTTAAATCACATAAAGGAAAAGGGGATGATAAAGGTCAAAATATTGCTAAATTCGATTATTTTTAGTACAAAACAAAATGCAAGAAAACTTGCTTAAAAATGCAAAATTTGCGAAATTCTGAGATTTGAAGGCTAAATCACATATCGTGAGAAAACATGAAGTAGTATCGAAAAATTGGTAAAACGAATATATATACGTAAAATCAGACTACATGAATAACGTGAAAAAAGTCACTATATTACCATATTTGAGGATTTTAACTTCAAATCATAGAGCGAGGTTTCGTATTATTTAGATCAAAGAAAAGACATATGACAATGTTGTTTCAAATACAAATGATAAAAATCAATGTGTTTTCATTAGAATTAACTAAAATGTTCCTGATTTTCCGTTTATATTACCGATGGAAGATGTACATGTAAAACCGCTCTAATCCGGCTGAAACGTCGATATATGCAATAAAAACAGAACTTCTCCCCTTTCCAATAGCTTACTCAGTATTTTAACGAGAAACAAAAAGTTGATTGAAAATGAAGTTTTTAAGGTTAGTTTCTAATCAATTATGTGTTTGTATCATTTTATCGTATATTTAATGAATTAATAACAATAAACTGAAAATTCACAAAAACGTGGAAAAACAGCAAAATATTGCCTAATTTGATGATATTTTGTTCAAAACACATAAAGGAAAAGGGGGATGGTAAACGTCGAAATATTGCTGAATTCGATGATTTTTAGTACGAAGCAAAATGCAAGAAAACTTGCTTAAAATGCAATATTATGCGATAATCTGGGATTTGAAGGCCAAAACACATATCGTGAGAAAACATGAAGTAGTATCGAAGTATTGGTAAAAACGAATATATATACGTAAAATCAGACTACATGAATAACGTGAAAAAAGTCACTATATTGCCATATTTGAGGATTTTAACTTCAAATCATAGAGCGAGGTTTCGTATTATTCAGATCAAAGAAAAGTCATATGACAATGTTGTTTCAAATACAAATGATAAAAATCAATGTGTTTTCATTGGAATTAACTAAAATGTTCCTGATTTTCCGTTTATATTACCGATGGAAGATGTACACGTAAAACCGCTCTAATCCGGTTGAAACGTCGATATATGCAATAAAAACTGAACTTCTCCCCTTTCTAATAGTTTACTCAGTATTTTAACAAGAAACAAATAGTTGATTGAAAAAGAAGTATTTAAGGTTATTTTCTGATCAATTATGTGTTTGCATAATTTTTCTCGTATATTTAATGAAATAATAACAATAAACTGAAAATTCACAAAAACGTGGTAAACGGCAAAATATTGCCTAATTCGATGATTTTTTTTTAAATCACATAAAGGAAAAGGGGGATGATAAACGTCGAAATATTGCTGAATTCGATGATTTTTAGTAAGAAACAAATTGCAAGAAAACTTGCTTAAAATGCAATATTATGCGATAATCTGGGATTTCAAAGCCAAAGCACATATCGTGATACTACATGAAATAGTATCGAAATATTGGTAAAAATGAATATATTTACGTAATATCAAACTACATGAAAACGTGAAAAAGTCATTTTTATGACAAATATGAGGATTTTAACTTCGAATCATAGAGCGACGTTTCGTATTTTTTAGACTCTATAAAAGACGTATAAAGATGTTGCTTCCAATTCAAATGATAAAAATCAATGTGTTTTCATTAAAATTAACTAAAATGTTCCTGATTTTCGGTTCATATTACCGATGGAAGTAAAACACGTTAAACCGTTCTAATCCGGCTGAAACGTCGAAATATGCAATAAAAACAGAACCTCTCCCCTTTTCAATATCTTACTCAGTATTTTAACGAGAAACAAATAGATGATTGAAAATGAAGTATTTAAGGTTATTTTCTGATCAATTATGTGTTTGCATAATTTTTATCGTATATTTAATGAATTAATAACAATAAACTGAAAATTCACAAAAACGTGGAAAAACGGCCTAATTCGATGGTATTTTGTTTAAATCACATAAAGGAAAAGGGGATGATAAAGGTCAAAATATTGCTAAATTCGATTATTTTTAGTACAAAACAAAATGCAAGAAAACTTGCTTAAAAATGCAAAATTTGCGAAATTCTGAGATTTGAAGGCTAAATCACATATCGTGAGAAAACATGAAGTAGTATCGAAAAATTGGTAAAACGAATATATATACGTAAAATCAGACTACATGAATAACGTGAAAAAAGTCACTATATTACCATATTTGAGGATTTTAACTTCAAATCATAGAGCGAGGTTTCGTATTATTTAGATCAAAGAAAAGACATATGACAATGTTGTTTCAAATACAAATGATAAAAATCAATGTGTTTTCATTAGAATTAACTAAAATGTTCCTGATTTTCCGTTTATATTACCGATGGAAGATGTACATGTAAAACCGCTCTAATCCGGCTGAAACGTCGATATATGCAATAAAAACAGAACTTCTCCCCTTTCCAATAGCTTACTCAGTATTTTAACGAGAAACAAAAAGTTGATTGAAAATGAAGTGTTTAAGGTTAGTTTCTAATCAATTATGTGTTTGCATCATTTTATCGTATATTTAATGAATTAATAACAATAAACTGAAAATTCACAAAAACGTGGAAAAACAGCAAAATATTGCCTAATTTGATGATATTTTGTTTAAATCACATAAAGGAAAAGGGGGATGATAAACGTCGAAATATTGCTGAATTCGATGATTTTTAGTACGAAGCAAAATGCAAGAAAACTTGCTTAAAATGCAATATTATGCGATAATCTGGGATTTGAAGGCCAAAACACATATCGTGATACTACATGAAATAGTATCGAAATATTGGTAAATATGAATATATTTACGTAATATTTGAAAAAACGTGAAAAAGTCATTATTATGCCAAATATGAGGATTTTAACTTCGAATCATAGAGCGACGTTTCGTATTTTTTAGACCCTATAAAAGACGTATAAAGATGTTGCTTCCAATACAAATGATAAAAATCAATGTGTTTTCATAATAATTAACTAAAATGTTCCTGATTTTCGGTTTATATTACCGATGGAAGATGTACACGTAAAACCGTTCTAATCCGGCGGAAACGTCGATATGTGCAATTAAAACAGAACTTCTCCCCTTTTCAATATCTTACTCAGTATTTTAACGAGAAACAAATAGATGATTGAAAATGAAGTATTTAAGGTTATTTTCTGATCAATTATGTGTTTGCATAATTTTTTTCGTATATTTAATGAAATAATAACAATAAACTGAAAATTCACAAAAACGTGGAAAAACGGCAAAATATTGCGTAATTCGATGATTTTTTTTTAAAACACATAAAGGAAAAGGGGGATGATAAACGTCGAAATATTGCTGAATTCGATGATTTTTAGTACGAAACAAAATGCAAGAAAACTTGCTTAAAATGCAATATTATGCGATAATCTGGGATTTGGAGGCCAAAGCACATATCGTGATACTACATGAAATAGTATCGAAATATTGGTAAAAATGAATATATTTACGTAATATCAAACTACATGAAAACGTGAAAAAGTCATTTTTATGACAAATATGAGGATTTTAACTTCGAATCATAAAGCGACGTTTCGTATTTTTTAGACCCTATAAAAGACGTATAAAGATGTTGCTTCCAATACAAATGATAAAAATCAATGTGTTTTCATTAAAATTAACTAAAATGTTCCTGATTTTCGGTTTATATTACCGATCGAAGATGTACACGTAAAACCGTTCTAATCCGGCTGAAACGTCGATATATGCAATAAAAACAGAACTTCTCCCCTTTTCAATATCTTACTCAGTATTTTAACGAGAAACAAATAGATGATTGAAAATGAAGTATTTAAGGTTATTTTCTGATCACTTATGTGTTTGCATATTTTTTATCGTATATTTATTGAATTAATAACACAAAACTGAAAATTCACAAAAACGTGGAAAAACGGCCTAATTCGATGATATTTTGTAAAATATCATAAAGGAAACGGGGATGATCAACGTCAAAATATTGCTAAATTCGATTATTTTTAGTACAAAACAAAATGCAAGAAAACTTGCTTAAAAATGCAAAATTTGCGAAATTCTGAGATTTGAAGGCCAAATCACATATCGTGAGAAAACATGAAGTAGTATCGAAGTATTGGTAAAAACGAATATATATACGTAAAATCAGACTACATGAATAACGTGAAAAAAGTCACTATATTACCATATTTGAGGATTTTAACTTCAAATCATAGAGCGAGGTTTCGTATTATTCAGATCAAAGAAAAGTCATATGACAATGTTGTTTCAAATACAAATGATAAAAATCAATGTGTTTTCATTGGAATTAACTAAAATGTTCCTGATTTTCCGTTTATATTACCGATGGAAGATGTACACGTAAAACCGCTCTAATCCGGTTGAAACGTCGATATATGCAATAAAAACTGAACTTCTCCCCTTTCTAATAGTTTACTCAGTATTTTAACAAGAAACAAATAGTTGAGTGAAAAAGAAGTATTTAAGGTTATTTTCTGATCAATTATGTGTTTGCATAATTTTTCTCGTATATTTAATGAAATAATAACAATAAACTGAAAATTCACAAAAACGTGGTAAACGGCAAAATATTGCCTAATTCGATGATTTTTTTTTTAAATCACATAAAGGAAAAGGGGGATGATAAACGTCGAAATATTGCTGAATTCGATGATTTTTAGTACGAAACAAATTGCAAGAAAACTTGCTTAAAATGCAATATTATGCGATAATCTGGGATTTCAAGGCCAAAGCACATATCGTGATACTACATGAAATAGTATCGAAATATTGGTAAAAATGAATATATTTACGTAATATCAAACTACATGAAAAACGTGAAAAAGTCATTATTATGCCAAATATGAGGATTTTAACTTCGAATCATAGAGCGACGTTTCGTATTTTTTAGACCCTATAAAAGACGTATAAAGATGTTGCTTCCAATACAAATGATAAAAATCAATGTGTTTTCATAATAATTAACTAAAATGTTCCTGATTTTCGGTATATATTACCGATGGAAGATGTACACGTAAAACCGTTATAATCCGGCTGAAAAGTCGATATGTGCAATAAAAACAGAACTTCTCCCCTTTTCAATATCTTACTCAGTATTTTAACGAGAAACAAATAGATGATTGAAAATGAAGCATTTAAGGTTATTTTCTGATCAATTATGTGTTTGCATAATTTTTCTCGTATATTTAATGAAATAATACCAATAAACTGAAAATTCACAAAAACGTGAAAAAACGGCAAAATATTGCCTAATTCGATGATTTATGTTTAAATCACATAAAGGAAAAGGGGGGATGATAAACGTCGAAATATTGCTGAATTCGATGATTTTTAGTACGAAACAAAATGCAAGAAAACTTGCTTAAAATGCAATATTATGGGATAATCTGGGATTTGAAGGCCAAAGCACATATCGTGATACTACATGAAATAGTATCGAAATATTGGTAAAAATGAATATATTTACGTAATGTCAAACTACATGAAAACGTGAAAAAGTCATTTTTATGCCATATATGAGGATTTTAACTTCGAATCATAGAGCGACGTTTCGTATTTTTTAGACTCTATAAAAGACGTATAAAGATGTTGCTTCCAATTCAAATGATAAAAATCAATGTGTTTTCATTAAAATTAACTAAAATGTTCCTGATTTTCGGTTTATATTACCGATGGAAGTAAAACACGTAAAACCGTTCTAATCCGGCTGAAACGTCGAAATATGCAATAAAAACAGAACCTCTCCCCTTTTCAATATCTTACTCAGTATTTTAACGAGAAACAAATAGATGATTGAAAATGAAGTATTTAAGGTTATTTTCTGATCAATTATGTGTTTGCATAATTTTTATCGTATATTTAATGAATTAATAACAATAAACTGAAAATTCACAAAAACGTGGAAAAACGGCCTAATTCGATGGTATTTTGTTTAAATCACATAAAGGAAAAGGGGATGATAAAGGTCAAAATATTGCTAAATTCGATTATTTTTAGTACAAAACAAAATGCAAGAAAACTTGCTTAAAAATGCAAAATTTGCGAAATTCTGAGATTTGAAGGCTAAATCACATATCGTGAGAAAACATGAAGTAGTATCGAAAAATTGGTAAAACGAATATATATACGTAAAATCAGACTACATGGATAACGTGAAAAAAGTCACTATATTACCATATTTGAGGATTTTAACTTCAAATCATAGAGCGAGGTTTCGTATTATTTAGATCAAAGAAAAGACATATGACAATGTTGTTTCAAATACAAATGATAAAAATCAATGTGTTTTCATTAAAATTAACTAAAATGTTCCTGATTTTCGGTTTATATTACCGATGGAAGATGTACACGTAAAACCGTTCTAATCCGGCTGAAACGTCGATACATGCAATAAAAACAGAACTTCTTCCCTTTTCAATATCTTACTCAGTATTTTAACGAGAAACAAATAGATGATTGAAAAAGAAGTATTTAAGGTTATTTTCTGATTAATTATGTGTTTGCATAATTTTTATCGTGTATTTTATGAATTAATAACAATAAACTGAAAATTCACAAAAACGAGGAAAAACGGCCTAATTCGATGATATTTTGTTTAAATCACATAAAGAAAAAGGGGATGATGAAGGTCAAAATATTGCTAAATTCGATTATTTTTAGTACAAAACAAAATGCAAGAAAACTTGCTTAGAAATGCAAAATTTGCGAAATTCTGAGATTTGAAAGTGTTACGGCCCTCTCGGGACGCAACGGAGTTCTTACTCTGATGTCGTTAGAGGAAGATATATATCCGACCCCAAGCCAGTAGAGGCTTTCAAGGGATGCGATCCGTGACGCAAGTAACTTAAAGGGAGTAGGGAAAGAAAGCTAAGAACTTAATATAATATAATGTTCACCTTCACCGTTTAATATATATAATAAAAGAGTACACAAGGGGGAGGGGTATTAACACTTTACAAGGGGATCAACACTGTAGTCTTCTGCTGGAGACTATGGATCCTCGAAGCTAGGTGCTGAGTCCGCGGTGCTTACTTCGTGGCCTCAAGACGTGTCCTCTGAGAACGCCGAGTCTACCCTGGCCACAGGTCAGCCACAACACAGGTCCACTGGGGGCACCGTCGTGGAGGCCGTCAACCACACGTCCAGCAGGTCTGCTGGCAGGTACTGAGCCACCAAGGCTGGTACGGCCACTCCACGAGCGATAAAAGGGGTACGCCCTAGACAGGAGTCTCGTGTGATATCACCAATCACCCTCCTGTCCTCAATACCCCAGTGGATTATCGTCTCCAACCGTCGGTCCCGGGTAAATCCTTTCACTGCCACTCCACTGGCAGGCTTAACACACCACAGTGTTCTTCCGGGGGGACGACGTCTCAACAGCTGCAGCAAACTTCACAGTATGGAGACTGGCTGCCTCGGGTAGACTGACTCCACCTTCAACACAGTGGTCCCAGGTCGGCTCTGTAAGCAGACACGTCATTAATAACCGGGACACTAATACACCACACTCACAGGCTCAGATACTAACACCTGACGTATCCAGTCCAGAGATGGCGCTGTCGTCGGAGCACCACCTCACCAGAGGTCAGGAGCGGCGGTGTTGAGCGCTGAACCAGACTGGAAACTGGTCCTCGAGGCCAGTACACGCTGTCCTCACTAGGTGTCGTCGTTCGTTTGGCGGGGGTTTCGGGAGCTGACCCACAGATGGCGTAGTTGTTACTGCTCCTTGCTCGGACGCTGGACTCGGGTCCGTAACAGAAAGCCAAATCACATATCGTGAGAAAACATGAAGTAGTATCGAAATATTGGTAAAAACGAATATATATACGTAAAACCAGACTACATGAATAACGTGAAAAAAGTCACTATATTACCATATTTGAGGATTTTAACTCCAAATCATAGAGCGAGGTTTCGTATTATTTAGATCAAAGAATAGACATATGACAATGTTGTTTCAAATACAAATGATAAAAATCAATGTGTTTTCATTAGAATTAACTAAAATGTTCCTGATTTTCGGTTTATATTACCGATGGAAGATGTACACGTAAAACAGTTCTAATCCGGCTGAAACGTCGATATATGCAATAAAAACAGAACTTCTCCCCTTTTCAATATCTTACTCAGTATTTTAACGAGAAACAAAAAGTTGATTGAAAATGAAGTATTTAAGGTTAGTTTCTAATCAATTATGTGTTTGCATCATTTTTATCGTATATTTAATGAATTATTAGCAATAAACTGAAAATTCACAAAAACGTGGAAAAACAGCAAAATATTGCCTAATTTGATGATATTTTGTTTAAATCACATAAAGGAAAAGGGGGATGATAAAGGGAAAAATATTGCTGAATTCGATGATTTTTAGTACGAAACAAAATGCAAGAAAACTTGCTTAAAATGCAATATTATGCGATAATCTGGGATTTGAAGGCCAAAGCACATATCGTGATACAACATGAAATAGTATCGAAATATTGGTAAAAATGAATATATTTTCGTAATATCAAACTACATGAAAAACGTGAAAAAGTCATTATTATGCCAAATATAAGGATTTTAACTTCGAATCATAAAGCGACATTTCGTATTTTTTAGACCCTATAAAAGACGTATAAAGATGTTGCTTCCAATACAAATGATAAAAATCAATGTGTTTTCATTAAAATTAACTAAAATGTTCCTGATTTTCGGTTTATATTACCGATGGAAGATGTACACGTAAAACCGTTCTAATCCGGCTGAAACGTCGATATATGCAATAAAAACAGAACTTCTCCCCATTTCAATATCTTAGTCAGTATTTTAACGAGAAGCAAATAGATTATTGAAAATGAAGTATTTAAGGTTATTTTCTGATCAATTATGTGTTTGCATAATTTTTATCGTATATTTAATGAATTAATAGCAATAAACTGAAAATTCACAAAAACGTGGAAAAACGGCCTAATTCGATGGTATTTTGTTTAAATCACATAAAGGAAAAGGGGATGATAAAGGTCAAAATATTGCTAAATTCTATTATTTTTAGTACAAAACAAAATGCAAGAAAACTTGCTTAAATGCAAAATTTGCGAAATTCTGAGATTGGAAGGCCAAATCACATATCGTGAGAAAACATGAAGTAGTATCGAAATATTGGTAAAAACGAATATATATACGTAAAACCAGACTACATGAATAACGTGAAAAAAGTCACTATATTACCATATTTGAGGATTTTAACTTCAAATCATAGAGCGAGGTTTCGTATTATTTAGATCAAAGAAAAGACATATGACAATGTTGTTTCAAATACAAATGATAAAAATCAATGTGTTTTCATTAGAATTAACTAAAATGTTCCTGATTTTCCGTTTATATTACCGATGGAAGATGTACACGTAAAACCGCTCTAATCCGGCTGAAACGTCGATATATGCAATAAAAACAGAACTTCTCCCCTTTTCAATATCTTACTCAATATTTTACCGAGAAACAAAAAGTTGATTGAAAATGAAGTATTTAAGGTTAGTTTCTAATCAATTATGTGTTTGCATCATTTTTATCGTATATTAATGAATTATTAGCAATAAACTGAAAATTCACAAAAACGTGGAAAAACAGCAAAATATTGCCTAATTTGATGATATTTTCTTTAAATCACATAAAGGAAAAGGGGGATGATAAAGGGAAAAATATTGCTGAATTCGATGATTTTTAGTACGAAACAAAATGCAAGAAAACTTGCTTAAAATGCAATATTATGCGATAATCTGGGATTTGATGGCCAAAGCACATATCGTGATACAACATGAAATAGTATCGAAATATTGGTAAAAATGAATATATTTTCGTAATATCAAACTACATGAAAAACGTGAAAAAGTCATTATTATGCCAAATATAAGGATTTTAACTTCGAATCATAAAGCGACATTTCGTATTTTTTAGACCCTATAAAAGACGTATAAAGATGTTGCTTCCAATACAAATGATAAAAATCAATGTGTTTTCATTAAAATTAACTAAAATGTTCCTGATTTTCGGTTTATATTACCGATGGAAGATGTACACGTAAAACCGTTCTAATCCGGCTGAAACGTCGATATATGCAATAAAAACAGAACTTCTCCCCATTTCAATATCTTAGTCAGTATTTTAACGAGAAGCAAATAGATGATTGAAAATGAAGTATTTAAGGTTATTTTCTGATCAATTATGTGTTTGCATAATTTTTATCGTATATTTAATGAATTAATAGCAATAAACTGAAAATTCACAAAAACGTGGAAAAACGGCCTAATTCGATGGTATTTTGTTTAAATCACATAAAGGAAAAGGGGATGATAAAGGTCAAAATATTGCTAAATTCTATTATTTTTAGTACAAAACAAAATGCAAGAAAACTTGCTTAAATGCAAAATTTGCGAAATTCTGAGATTGGAAGGCCAAATCACATATCGTGAGAAAACATGAAGTAGTATCGAAATATTGGTAAAAACGAATATATATATACGTAAAACCAGACTACATGAATAACGTGAAAAAAGTCACTATATTACCATATTTGAGGATTTTAACTTCAAATCATAGAGCGAGGTTTCGTATTATTTAGATCAAAGAAAAGACATATGACAATGTTGTTTCAAATACAAATGATAAAAATCAATGTGTTTTCATTAGAATTAACTAAAATGTTCCTGATTTTCGGTTTATATTACCGATGGAAGATGTACACGTAAAACAGTTCTAATCCGGCTGAAACGTCGATATATGCAATAAAAACAGAACTTCTCCCCTTTTCAATATCTTACTCAGTATTTTAACGAGAAACAAAAAGTTGATTGAAAATGAAGTATTTAAGGTTAGTTTCTAATCAATTATGTGTTTGCATCATTTTTATCGTATATTTAATGAATTATTAGCAATAAACTGAAAATTCACAAAAACGTGGAAAAACAGCAAAATATTGCCTAATTTGATGATATTTTGTTTAAATCACATAAAGGAAAAGGGGGATGATAAAGGGAAAAATATTGCTGAATTCGATGATTTTTAGTACGAAACAAAATGCAAGAAAACTTGCTTAAAATGCAATATTATGCGATAATCTGGGATTTGAAGGCCAAAGCACATATCGTGATACAACATGAAATAGTATCGAAATATTGGTAAAAATGAATATATTTTCGTAATATCAAACTACATGAAAAACGTGAAAAAGTCATTATTATGCCAAATATAAGGATTTTAACTTCGAATCATAAAGCGACATTTCGTATTTTTTAGACCCTATAAAAGACGTATAAAGATGTTGCTTCCAATACAAATGATAAAAATCAATGTGTTTTCATTAAAATTAACTAAAATGTTCCTGATTTTCGGTTTATATTACCGATGGAAGATGTACACGTAAAACCGTTCTAATCCGGCTGAAACGTCGATATATGCAATAAAAACAGAACTTCTCCCCATTTCAATATCTTAGTCAGTATTTTAACGAGAAGCAAATAGATTATTGAAAATGAAGTATTTAAGGTTATTTTCTGATCAATTATGTGTTTGCATAATTTTTATCGTATATTTAATGAATTAATAGCAATAAACTGAAAATTCACAAAAACGTGGAAAAACGGCCTAATTCGATGGTATTTTGTTTAAATCACATAAAGGAAAAGGGGATGATAAAGGTCAAAATATTGCTAAATTCTATTATTTTTAGTACAAAACAAAATGCAAGAAAACTTGCTTAAATGCAAAATTTGCGAAATTCTGAGATTGGAAGGCCAAATCACATATCGTGAGAAAACATGAAGTAGTATCGAAATATTGGTAAAAACGAATATATATACGTAAAACCAGACTACATGAATAACGTGAAAAAAGTCACTATATTACCATATTTGAGGATTTTAACTTCAAATCATAGAGCGAGGTTTCGTATTATTTAGATCAAAGAAAAGACATATGACAATGTTGTTTCAAATACAAATGATAAAAATCAATGTGTTTTCATTAGAATTAACTAAAATGTTCCTGATTTTCCGTTTATATTACCGATGGAAGATGTACACGTAAAACCGCTCTAATCCGGCTGAAACGTCGATATATGCAATAAAAACAGAACTTCTCCCCTTTTCAATATCTTACTCAATATTTTACCGAGAAACAAAAAGTTGATTGAAAATGAAGTATTTAAGGTTAGTTTCTAATCAATTATGTGTTTGCATCATTTTTATCGTATATTAATGAATTATTAGCAATAAACTGAAAATTCACAAAAACGTGGAAAAACAGCAAAATATTGCCTAATTTGATGATATTTTGTTTAAATCACATAAAGGAAAAGGGGGATGATAAAGGGAAAAATATTGCTGAATTCGATGATTTTTAGTACGAAACAAAATGCAAGAAAACTTGCTTAAAATGCAATATTATGCGATAATCTGGGATTTGATGGCCAAAGCACATATCGTGATACAACATGAAATAGTATCGAAATATTGGTAAAAATGAATATATTTTCGTAATATCAAACTACATGAAAAACGTGAAAAAGTCATTATTATGCCAAATATAAGGATTTTAACTTCGAATCATAAAGCGACATTTCGTATTTTTTAGACCCTATAAAAGACGTATAAAGATGTTGCTTCCAATACAAATGATAAAAATCAATGTGTTTTCATTAAAATTAACTAAAATGTTCCTGATTTTCGGTTTATATTACCGATGGAAGATGTACACGTAAAACCGTTCTAATCCGGCTGAAACGTCGATATATGCAATAAAAACAGAACTTCTCCCCATTTCAATATCTTAGTCAGTATTTTAACGAGAAGCAAATAGATGATTGAAAATGAAGTATTTAAGGTTATTTTCTGATCAATTATGTGTTTGCATAATTTTTATCGTATATTTAATGAATTAATAGCAATAAACTGAAAATTCACAAAAACGTGGAAAAACGGCCTAATTCGATGGTATTTTGTTTAAATCACATAAAGGAAAAGGGGATGATAAAGGTCAAAATATTGCTAAATTCTATTATTTTTAGTACAAAACAAAATGCAAGAAAACTTGCTTAAATGCAAAATTTGCGAAATTCTGAGATTGGAAGGCCAAATCACATATCGTGAGAAAACATGAAGTAGTATCGAAATATTGGTAAAAACGAATATATATACGTAAAACCAGACTACATGAATAACGTGAAAAAAGTCACTATATTACCATATTTGAGGATTTTAACTTCAAATCATAGAGCGAGGTTTCGTATTATTTAGATCAAAGAAAAGACATATGACAATGTTGTTTCAAATACAAATGATAAAAATCAATGTGTTTTCATTAGAATTAACTAAAATGTTCCTGATTTTCCGTTTATATTACCGATGGAAGATGTACACGTAAAACCGCTCTAATCCGGCTGAAACGTCGATATATGCAATAAAAACAGAACTTCTCCCCTTTTCAATATCTTACTCAGTATTTTACCGAGAAATAAATAGATGATTGAAAATGAAGTATTTAAGGTTATTTTCTGATCAATTATGTGTTTGCATAATTTTTCTCGTATATTTAATGAAATAGGAACAATAAACTGATAATTCACAAAAACGTGGAAAAACGGCAAAATGTTGCCTAATTCGATGATTTTCGTTTAAATCACATAAAGGAAAAGGGGGATGATAAACGTCAAAATATTGCTTAATTCGATGATTTTTAGTACGAAACAAAATGCAAGAAAACTTGCTTAAAATGCAATATTATGCGATAATCTAGGATTTGAAGGCCAAAGCACATATCGTGATACTACATGAAATAGTATCGAAATATTGGTAAAAATGAATATATTTACGTAATATCAAACTACATGAAAAACGTGAAAAAGTCATTATTATGCCAAATATGAGGATTTTAACTTCGAATCATAAAGCGACGTTTCGTATTTTTTAGACCCTATAAAAGACGTATAAAGATGTTGCTTTCAATTCAAATAATAAAAATCAATGTGATTTCATTAAAATTAACTAAAATGTTCCTGATTTTCGGTTTATATTACCGATGGAAGATGTACACGTAAAACAGTTCTAATCCGGCTGAAACGTCGATATACGCAATAAAAACAGAACTTCTCCCCTTTTCAATATCTTACACAGTATTTTAACGAGAAACAAAGAGATGATTGAAAATGAAGAATTTAAGGTTATTTTCTGATCAATTATGTGTTTGCATAATTTTTATCGAATATATAATGAATTAATAACAATAAACTGAAAATTCACAAAAACGTGGAAAAACGGCCTAATTCGATGATATTTTGTTGGAATCACATAAAGGAAAAGGGGATGATGAAGGTCAAAATATTGCTAAATTCGATTATTTTTAGTACAAAACAAAATGCAAGAAAACTTGCTTAAAAATGCAAAATTTGCGAAATTCTGAGATTTGAAGGCCAAATCACATATCGTGAGAAAACATGAAGTAGTATCGAAATATTGGTAAAAACGAATATATATACGTAAAATCAGACTACATGAATAACGTGAAAAAAGTCACTATATTACCATATTTGAGGATTTTAACTTCAAATCATAGAGCGAGGTTTCGTATTATTTAGATCCAAGAAAAGACATATGACAATGTTGTTTCAAATACAAATGACAAAAATCAATGTGTTTTCATTAGAATTAACTAAAATGTTCCTGATTTTCCGTTTATATTACCGACGGAAGATGTACACGTAAAACCGCTGTAATCCGGTTGAAACGTCGATATATGCAATAAAAACAGAACTTCTCCCCTTTCCAAAAGCTTACTCAGTATTTTAACGAGAAACAAAGTGTTGATTGAAAATGAAGTGTTTAAGGTTAATTTCTAATGAATTATGTGTTTGCATCTTTTTTATCATATATTTAATGAATTAATAGCAATAAACTGAAAATTCACAAAAACGTGGAAAAACGGCAAAATGTTGCCTAATTCGATGATATTTTGTTTATATTACATAAAGGAAAAGGGAATGATAAACGTCGAAATATTGCTGAATTCGATGATTTTCAGTACGAAACAAAATGCAAGAAAACTTGCTTCAAATGCAATATTGTGCGAAAATCTGGGATTTAAAGGCCAACGCACATATCGTGATACTACATGAAATAGTATCGAAATATTGGTAAAATTGAATATATTTACGTAATATCAAACTACATGAAAAACGTGAAAAAAGTCATTATTATACCAAATTTGAGGATTTAAACTTCGAATCATAGAGCGACGTTTCGTATTTTTTAGACCCTAGAAAAGACGTATAAAGATGTTGCTTCCAATACAAATGATAAAAATCAATGTGTTTTCATTAAAATAAACTGAAATGTTCCTGATTTTCGGTTTATATTACCGATGGAAGATGTACACGTAAAACCGTTCTCGTCCGGCTAAAACGTCGATATATGCAATAAAACAGAACTTCTCCCCTTTTCAATATCTTACTTAGTATTTTAACGAGAAACAAATAGATGATTGAAAATGAAGTATTTAAGGTTATTTTCTGATCAATTATGTGTTTGCATAATTTTTATCGTATATTTAATGAATTATTAACAATAAACTGAAAATTCACAAAAACGTGGAAAAACAGCCTAATTCGATGATATTTTGTTTAAATCACATAAAGGAAAAGGGGATGATAAAGGACAAAATATTGCTAAATTCGTTGATTTTTAGTACAAATCAAAATGCAAGAAAACTTGCTTAAAAATGCAAAATTTTCGAAATTCTGAGATTTGAATTCCAAATCACATATCGGAAGAAAACATGAAGTAGTATCGAAATATTGGTAAAAACGAATATATATACGTAAAATCACACTATATGAATAACGTGAAAAAAATCATTATATTACCATATTTGAGGATTTTAACTTCAAATCATAGAGCGAGGTTTCGTATTATTTAGATCCATGAAAAGACATATGACAATATTGTTTCAAATACAAATGATAAAAATCAATGTGTTTTCATTAGAATTAACTAAAATGTTCCTGATTTTCCGTTTATATTACCGATGGAAGATGTACACGTAAAACCGCTCTAATCCGGCTGATACGTCGATATATGCAATAAAAACAGAACTTCTCCCCTTTCCTCAAATACAAATGATAAAAATCAATGTGTTTTCATTAGAATTAACTAAAATGTTCCTGATTTTCCGTTTATATTACCGATAGAAGATGTACACGTAAAACCGCTCTAATCCGGCTGAAACGTCGATATATACAATAAAAAAAGAACTTCTCCCCTTTCCAATAGCTTACTCAGTATTTTAACGAGAAACAAATAGTTGATTGAAAATGAAGTGTTTAAGGTTAATTTCTAATCAATTATGTGTTTGCATTATTTTTATCGTATATTTAATGAATTAATAGCAACTTGAAACCATAATCATCCGGACCCTCACAGGGACCCCCACACTCACCCGGACACTCACACTCACACACTGACACACATCCATAGACAAAAACTGTGATAAGGGAGACCATCTGAGGGGACACAGATGGCCTCCTGGACCCACAGGGTCCATATCCATACAGATCAATATTTAAATATACATATATATTTATAAATATAATTTTTTATATATTTTATTTATTTATTTAAATAAATATTATTTATTTAAAAATAATAAATTTTATATATTTAAATATATCATTTTTTTCGTATATTTTATTATATAATAAATTTATTTATTTATATAATTTGTATAATTATATAAATATATGGATCTTATGGACCTTATATAAGATCCAAGATTTGGACCACACACACAAGATTTGGGATCCAAGAGTCAATGCTCGATCCTGCAAGCACAAATAGGTGAGTACACGCACACACACACACGCACACACACACACACACACACACACAGGGGGCCTCGTAGCCTGGTGGATAGCGTGCAGGATTCGTAATTCTGTGGCGCGGGTTCGATTCCCGCACGAGGCAGAAACAAATGGGCAAAGTTTCTTTCACCCTGAATGCCCCTGTTACCTAGCAGTAAATAGGTACCTGGAAGTTAGTCAGCTGTCACGGGCTGCTTCCTGGGGTGTGTGTGTGTGGTGTGGAAAAAAAAAAAAAAAAAAAAAAAAAAAAAAAAAAAAAAAAAAAAAAAAAAAAAAAAAAAAGTAGTTAGTAAACAGTTGATTGACAGTTGAGAGGCGGGCCGAAAGAGCAAAGCTCAACCCCCGTAAAAACACAACTAGTAAACACACACACACAAAGGCGGGACCAAAAAGCCAGAGCTCAACCCCTGCAAACAGAACCAGGTGAGAATACACACACATACACACACACACACATACACACACACACACACACACACACACACACACACACACACACACACACACACACACACACACACACACACACACACACACACACACACTAGTTGATAATGGACTGTTTTGTGTTCGTATCCATGTGTACTATTGTCATGACCGACAGACACGTGAAGCTGTATGTGTTTATGTGTACCTGTAATTAAACTGACATGTGTACGGTAATTATCTGTATGTGTCCATTTTAAAGGTTCATATTTGTGAATGTTTATTTATGTAAATTGATTGACATATGTACGTATGCCCGCGTTTAGTGTTACTGTAATTTATATGGTTAACATGTATACGTTTGAATGAGATAGTTTCCCATTATTGTCACACTTTTTGTTACTGTTTCGCTGTTCACTCTCACTCTCTGACCCCCGTCGACTAATTGTGCTCACGTGTGTTTGTTCAAGGTACGGTAACCATTGGCTTTTTACCCAATAATTTGCCACTATTTGCAAACAAACATTTCTTAAGAACATCAATGTTTCTGATAAATATTCTTTTTCCTAACATACAAGTCAATCACACAGTACCTAACCTCAGTCAGAAACACTTTTCTTACTATCTCTCACAACGTCTTTTGCATATATATCCTATCTTAATAAATTTATAATTTAAATTCATAACTGGTTAAATTCATAACATAAATTCATAACTCTTCCAACGCCTTCAAGGCCGCCAAACTTCATTCCTTTCCATTAACCTCTCCCAAATTATCTTTTGCACCAATACACACACTAGGGGGATTTATAGCTGAGTGGACAGCGCTCTCGACTCGTAATCCTAGGGTCAAAGTTCGATCCCCCGGTGATGGCGCAAACGAAAATCAGCAGAGTTTCATTCATTCTGATGCTCCTCTTACCGAGCAGTACATAGGTACTTGGGCATTAGACACCTGTTACGGGCTGCTTTCTTGGTGTGTGTATGTGGATTTTTTTTTATTAGCTAGTAAAAATTGATTGATTCACAGTTGAGAGGCGGGCCGAAAGAGCAGAGCTCAACCCTCGCAAGAACAACTAGGTGAACACAACTAGATAAATACTAACTAACCACGATCTCGTAAAATCTACTACACACGCTACCACCTCCCCCCACTCCCTAAATCACTCTACATAAGTCATTAAAAATAAAAAACAAATCAATTAATACACCAAAAATACTAACTATAAATAAAGAAACCAAATTTTAAACATACAGCGACTCCAGCGTGGTCTAGTCGGAGGAGAACTTGTTCTCATCTGGATAGATTGCGATCGAGCCTGTCGGAACGGTTGTGTAACTGCAGAACACAAATATTTGTGTGTCCCCTCCTGTAGCTGCCTCTGTTTCGACAGGTTCCCTGGATAGCTGGAATTGGCCTGGCCCTAGGAAAGTGGGGAAGGGGTGAAATCCGTTGGGCCCACGGATGGATACCTTGGATCCATAGACCTAGGGTAGGTCTAATCACCTGGGATTCGAACCCACGGTGGGAATAAGGGAGGAGATTTGGGGGAGGAGGGACACAAATGGTTCCTGGAACCAAACCTCACATATATCCGGACACTCACACACACACACACACACCCTTATCCGAACATTCACAGGGACACTCACACACACACACATCCATAGACTGTGATAAGGGAGACCATCTGAGGAGGACACAGATGGCCTCCTGAAACCACAGATGTAACCGGACACTCCGGTCCGGTTACATCATCCGGACACTCACAGTGACACTCACACTCACACACTCACACACATCCATAGACACAAACTGTGATAAGGGAGACCATCTGAGGGGAAACAGATGGCCTCCTGAAACCATAATCATCCGGACACTCACAGGGACCCCCACACTCACCCGGACACTCACACTCACACACTGACACACATCCATAGACAAAAACTTTGATAAGGGAGACCATCTGAGGGGACACAGATGGCCTCCTGGACCCACAGGGTCCATATCCATACAGATCAATATTTAAATATACATATATATTTATCAATATAATTGTTTATATATTTTATTTATTTATTTAAATAAATATTATTTATTTAAAAATAATAAATTTTATATATTTTTATATATCATTTTTTCCGTATATTTTATTATATAATAAATTTATTTATTTATATAATTTATATAATTATATATATATATATGGATCTTATGGATCTTATATAAGATCCAAGATTTGGACCACACACACAAGATTTGGGATCCAAGAGTCAATGCTCGATCCTGCAAGCACAAATAGGTGAGTACACGCACACACACACACACACACACACACACACACACACACACACACACACAGGCGGGACCAAAAAGCCAGAGCTCAACCCCTGCAAACAGAACCAGGTGAGAATACACACACACACACACACACACACACACACACACACACACACACACACACACACACACACACACACACACACTAGTTGATAATGGACTGTTTTGTGTTCGTATCCATGTGTACTATTGTCATGACCGACAGACACGTGAAGCTGTATGTGTTTATGTGTACCTGTAATTAAACTGACATGTGTACGGTAATTATCTGTATGTGTCCATTTTAAAGGTTCATATTTGTGAATGTTTATTTATGTAAATTGATTGACATATGTACGTATGCCCGCGTTTAGTGTTACTGTAATTTATATGGTTAACATGTATACGTTTGAATGACATAGTTTCCCATTATTGTCACACTTTTTGTTACTGTTTCGCTGTTCACTCTCACTCTCTGACCCCCGTCGACTAATTGTGCTCACGTGTGTTTGTTCAAGGTACGGTAACCATTGGCTTTTTACCCAATAATTTGCAACTATTTGCAAACAAACATTTCTAAAGAACATCTATGTTTCTGATAAATATTCTTTTTCCTAACAAACAAGTCAATCACACAGTACCTAACCTCAGTCAGAAACACTTTTCTTACTATCTCTCACAACGTCTTTTGCATATATATCCTATCTTAATAAATTTATAATTTATATTCATAACTGGTTAAATTCATAACATAAATTCATAACTCTTCCAACGCCTTCAAGGCCGCCAAACTTCATTCCTTTCCATTAACCTCTCCCAAATTATCTTTTGCACCAATACACACACTAGGGGGATTTATAGCTGAGTGGACAGCGATCTCGACTCGTAATCCTAGGGTCAAAGTTCGATCCCCCGGTGATGGCGCAAACGAAAATCAGCAGAGTTTCATTCATTCTGATGCTCCTCTTACCGAGCAGTACATAGGTACTTGGGCATTAGACACCTGTTACGGGCTGCTTTCTTGGTGTGTGTATGTGGATTTGTTTTTATTAGCTAGTAAAAATTGATTGATTCACAGTTGAGAGGCGGGCCGAAAGAGCAGAGCTCAACCCTCGCAAGAACAACTAAGTGAACACAACTAGATAAATACTAACTAACCACGATCTCGTATAATCTACTACACACGCTACCACCTCCCCCCCACTCCCTAAATCACTCTACATAAGTCATTAAAAATATAAAACAAATCAATTAATACACCAAAAATACTAACTATAAATAAAGAAACCAAATTTTAAACATACAGCGACTCCAGCGTGGTCTAGTCGGAGGAGAACTTGTTCTCATCTGGATAGATTGCGATCGAGCCTGTCGGAACGGTTGTGTAACTGCAGAACACAAATATTTGTGTGTTCCCTCCTGTAGCTGCCTCTGTTTCGACAGGATCCCTGGATAGCTGGAATTGGCCTGGCCCTAGGAAAGTGGGGAAGGTGTGAAATCTGTTGGGCCCACGGATGGATACCTTGGATCCATAGACCAAGGGTAGGTCTAATCACCTGGGATTCGAACCCACGGTGGGAATAAGGGAGGAGATTTGGGGGAGGAGGGACACAAATGGTTCCTGGAACCAAACCTCACATATATCCGGACACTCACACACACACACACAAACACTTATCCGAACATTCACAGGGACACTCACACACACACATCCATAGACTGTGATAAGGGAGACCATCTGAGGGGACACAGATGGCCTCCTGAAACCACAGATGTAACCGGACACTCCGGTCCGGTTACATCATCCGGACACTCACAGTGACACTCACACTCACACACTGACACACATCCATAGACACAAACTGTGATAAGGGAGACCATCTGAGGGGAAACTGATGGCCTCCTGAAACCATAATCATCCGGACACTCACAGGGACTCCCACACTCACCCGGACACTCACACTCACACACTGACACACATCCATAGACAAAAACTGTGATAAGGGAGACCATCTGAGGGGATACAGATGGCCTCCTGGACCCACAGGGTCCATATCCATACAGATCAATATTTAAATATACATATATATTTATCAATATAATTTTTTATATATTTTATTTATTTATTTAAATAAATATTATTTATTTAAAAATAATAAATTTTATATATTTAAATATATCATTTTTTCCGTATATTTTATTATATAATAAATTTATTTATTTATATAATTTATATAATTATATATATATATATATATATGGATCTTATGGATCTTATATAAGATCCAAGATTTGGACCACACACACAAGATTTGGGATCCAAGAGTCAATGCTCGATCCTGCAAGCACAAATAGGTGAGTACACGCACACACACACACACACACACACAGGCGGGACCAAAAAGCCAGAGCTAAACCCCTGCAAACAGAACCAGGTGAGAATACACACACACACACACACACACATACACACACACACACACACACACACACACACACACACACACACACACACACACACTAGTTGATAATGGACTGTTTTGTGTTCGTATCCATGTGTACTATTGTCATGACCGACAGACACGTGAAGCTGTATGTGTTTATGTGTACCTGTAATTAAACTGACATGTGTACGGTAATTATCTGTATGTGTCCATTTTAAAGGTACATATTTGTGAATGTTTATTTATGTAAATTGATTGACATATGTACGTATGCCCGCGTTTAGTGTTACTGTAATTTATATGGTTAACATGTATACGTTTGAATGACATAGTTTCCCATTATTGTCACACTTTTTGTTACTGTTTCGCTGTTCACTCTCACTCTCTGACCCCCGTCGACTAATTGTGCTCACGTGTGTTTGTTCAAGGTACGGTAACCATTGGCTTTTTACCCAATAATTTGCAACTATTTGAAAACAAACATTTCTAAAGAACATCTATGTTTCTGATAAATATTCTTTTTCCTAACATACAAGTCAATCACACAGTACCTAACCTCAGTCAGAAACACTTTTCTTACTATCTCTCACAACGTCTTTTGCATATATATCCTATCTTAATAAATTTATAATTTAAATTCATAACTGGCAACCCTCTTCCAGCGCCTTCAAGGCCACCAAACATCATTCCTTACCATTAACCTCTCCCAAATTATCTTTTGCACCAATACTCACACTAGGGGGCTTTATAGCTGAGTGGACAGCGCTCTCGACTCGTAATCCTAGGGTCAAAGTTCGATCCCCCGGTGATAGCGCAAACGAAAATCAGCAGAGTTTCATTCATTCTGATGCTCCTCTTACCGAGCAGTACATAGGTACTTGGGCATTAGACACCTGTTACGGGCTGCTTTCTTGGTGTGTGTATGTGGATTTTTTTTATTAGCTAGTAAAAATTGATTGATTCACAGTTGAGAGGCGGACCGAAAGAGCAGAGCTCAACCCTCGCAAGAACAACTAGGTGAACACAACTAGATGAATACTAACTAACCACGATCTCTTATAATCTACTACACACGCTACCACCTCCCCCCCCCCCCCACTCCCTAAATCACTCTACATAAGTCATAAAAAATATAAAACAAATCAATTAATACACCAAAAATACTAACTATAAATAAAGGAACCAAATTTTAAACATACAGCGACTCCAGCGTGGTCTAGTCGGAGGAGAACGTGTTCTCATCTGGATAGATTGCGATTGAGCCTGTCGGAACGGTTGTGTAACTGCAGGGCACAAATATTTGTGTGTCCCCTCCTGTAGCTGCCTCTGTTTCGACAGGTTCCCTGGATAGCTGGAATTGGCCTGGCCCTAGGAAAGTGGGGAACGGGTGAAATCCGTTGGGCCCACGGATGGATACCTTGGATCCATAGACGTAGGGTAGGTCTAATCACCTGGGATTCGAACCCACGGTGGGAATAAGGGAGTAGATTTGGGGGAGGAGGGACACAAATGGTTCCTGGAACCAAACCTCACATATATCTGGACACTCACACACACACACCCTTATCCGAACATTCACAGGGACACTCACACACACACATCCATAGACTGTGATAAGGGAGACCATCTGAGGGGACACAGATGGCCTCCTGAAACCACAGATGTAACCGGACACTCCGGTCCGGTTACATCATCCGGACACTCACAGTGACACTCACACTCACACACTGACACACATCCATAGACACAAACTGTGATAAGGGAGACCATCTGAGGGGACACAGGTGGCCTCCTGAAACCATAATCATCCGAACACTCACAGGGACCCCCACACTCACCCGGACACTCACACTCACACACTGACACACATCCATAGACAAAAACTGTGATAAGGGAGACCATCTGAGGGGACACAGATGGCCTCCTGGACCCACAGGGTCCATATCCATACAGATCAATATTTAAATATACATATATATTTATAAATATAATTTTTTATATATTTTATTTATTTATTTAAATAAATATTATTTATTTAAAAATAATACATTTTATATATTTAAATATATCATTTTTTTCGTATATTTTAATATATAATAAATTTATTTATTTATATAATTTATATAATTATATAAATATATGGATCTTATATAAGATCCAAGATTTGGACCACACACACAAGATTTGGGATCCAAGAGTCAATGCTCGATCCTGCAAGCACAAATAGGTGAGTACACGCACACACACACACACACACACACACACACACACACACAGGCGGGACCAAAAAGCCAGAGCTCAACCCCTGCAAACAGAACCAGGTGAGAATACACACACACACACACACATACACACACACACACACACACACACACACACACACACACACTAGTTGATAATGGACTGTTTTGTGTTCGTATCCATGTGTACTATTATCATGACCGACAGACACGTGAAGCTGTATGTGTTTATGTGTACCTGTAATTAAACTGACATGTGTACGGTAATTATCTGTATGTGTCCATTTTAAAGGTATATATTTGTGAATGTTTATTTATGTAAATTGATTGACATATGTACGTATGCCCGAGTTTAGTGTTACTGTAATTTATATGGTTAACATGTATACGTTTGAATGACATAGTTTCCCATTATTGTCACACTTTTTGTTACTGTTTCGCTGTTCACTCTCACTCTCTGACCCCCGTCGACTAATTGTGCTCACGTGTGTTTGTTCAAGGTACGGTAACCATCGGCTTTTTACCCAATAATTTGCAACTATTTGCAAACAAACATTTCTAAAGAACATCTATGTTTCTGATAAATATTCTTTTTCCTAACATACAAGTCAATCACACAGTACCTAACCTCAGTCAGAAACACTTTTCTTACTATCTCTCTCAACGTCTTTTGCATATATATCCTATCTTAATAAATTTATAATTTAAATTCGTAACTGGCAACCCTCTTCCAGCGCCTTCAAGGCCACCAAACATCATTTTTTTCCATTAACCTCTCCCAAATTATCTTTTGCACCAATACACACACTAGGGGGATTTATAGCTGAGTGGACAGCGCTCTCGACTCGTAATCCTAGGGTCAAAGTTCGATCCCCCGGTGATGGCGCAAACGAAAATCAGCAGAGTTTCATTCATTCTGATGCTCCTCTTACCGAGCAGTACATAGGTACTTGGGCATTAGACACCTGTTACGGGCTGCTTTCTTGGTGTGTGTATGTGGATTTTTTTTATTAGCTAGTAAAAATTGATTGATTCACAGTTGAGAGGCGGGCCGAAAGAGCAGAGCTCAACCCTCGCAAGAACAACTAGGTGAACACAACTAGATAAATACTAACTAACCACGATCTCGTATAATCTACTACACACGCTACCACCTCCCCCCCACTCCCTAAATCACTCTACATAAGTCATTAAAAATATAAAACAAATCAATTAATACACAAAAAATACTAACTATAAATAAAGGAACCAAATTTTAAACATACAGCGACTCCAGCGTGGTCTAGTCGGAGGAGAACGTGTTCTTATCTGGATAGATTGCGATCGAGCCTGTCGGAACGGTTGTGTAACTGCAGGGCACAAATATTTGTGTGTCCCCTCCTGTAGCTGCCTCTGTTTCGACAGGTTCCCTGAATAGCTGGAATTGGCCTGGCCCTAGGAAAGTGGGGAAGGGGTGAAATCCGTTGGGCCCACGGATGGATACCTTGGATCCATAGACCTAGGGTAGGTCTAATCACCTGGGATTCGAACCCACGGTGGGAATAAGGGAGGAGATTTGGGGGGGGAGGGACGCAAATGGTTCCTGGAACCAAACCTCACATATATCTGGACACTCACACACACACACACACAAACCCTTATCCGAACATTCACAGGGACACTCACACACACACATCCATAGACTGTGATAAGGGAGACCATCTGAGGGGACACAGATGGCCTCCTGAAACCACAGATGTAACCGGACACTCCGGTCCGGTTACATCATCCGGACACTCACAGTGACACTCACACTCACACACTGACACACATCCATAGACACAAACTGTGATAAGGGAGACCATCTGAGGGGACACAGGTGGCCTCCTGAAACCATAATCATCCGAACACTCACAGGGACCCCCCACACTCACCCGGACACTCACACTCACACACTGACACACATCCATAGACAAAAACTGTGATAAGGGAGACCATCTGAGGGGACACAGATGGCCTCCTGGACCCACAGGGTCCATATCCATACAGATCAATATTTAAATATACATATATATTTATAAATATAATTTTTTATATATTTTATTTATTTATTTAAATAAATATTATTTATTTAAAAATAATAAATTTTATATATTTAAATATATCATTTTTTTCGTATATTTTATTATATAATAAATTTATTTATTTATATAATTTATATAATTATATAAATATATGGATCTTATATAAGATCCAAGATTTGGACCACACACACAAGATTTGGGATCCAAGAGTCAATGCTCGATCCTGCAAGCACAAATAGGTGAGTACACGCACACACACACACACACACACACACACACACACACACACACACACACACACACACACAGGCGGGACCAAAAAGCCAGAGCTCAACCCCTGCAAACAGAACCAGGTGAGAATACACACACACACACACACATACACACACACACACACACACACACACACACACACACACACACTAGTTGATAATGGACTGTTTTGTGTTCGTATCCATGTGTACTATTATCATGACCGACAGACACGTGAAGCTGTATGTGTTTATGTGTACCTGTAATTAAACTGACATGTGTACGGTAATTATCTGTATGTGTCCATTTTAAAGGTATATATTTGTGAATGTTTAATTATGTAAATTGATTGACATATGTACGTATGGCCGCGTTTAGTGTTACTGTAATTTATATGGTTAACATGTATACGTTTGAATGACATAGTTTCCCATTATTGTCACACTTTTTGTTACTGTTTCGCTGTTCACTCTCACTCTCTGACCCCCGTCAACTAATTGTGCTCAAGTGTGTTTGTTCAAGGTACGGTAACCATTGGCTTTTTACCCAATAATTTGCAACTATTTGCAAACAAACATTTCTAAAGAACATCTATGTTTCTGATAAATATTCTTTTTCCTAACATACAAGTCAATCACACAGTACCTAACCTCAGTCAGAAACACTTTTCTTACTATCTCTCTCAACGTCTTTTGCATATATATCCTATCTTAATAAATTTATAATTTAAATTCGTAACTGGCAACCCTCTTCCAGCGCCTTCAAGGCCACCAAACATCATTTTTTTCCATTAACCTCTCCCAAATTATCTTTTGCACCAATACACACACTAGGGGGATTTATAGCTGAGTGGACAGCGCTCTCGACTCGTAATCCTAGGGTCAAAGTTCGATCCCCCGGTGATGGCGCAAACGAAAATCAGCAGAGTTTCATTCATTCTGATGCTCCTCTTACCGAGCAGTACATAGGTACTTGGGCATTAGACACCTGTTACGGGCTGCTTTCTTGGTGTGTGTATGTGGATTTTTTTTATTAGCTAGTAAAAATTGATTGATTCACAGTTGAGAGGCGGGCCGAAAGAGCAGAGCTCAACCCTCGCAAGAACAACTAGGTGAACACAACTAGATAAATACTAACTAACCACGATCTCGTATAATCTACTACACACGCTACCACCTCCCCCCCACTCCCTAAATCACTCTACATAAGTCATTAAAAATATAAAACAAATCAATTAATACACAAAAAATACTAACTATAAATAAAGGAACCAAATTTTAAACATACAGCGACTCCAGCGTGGTCTAGTCGGAGGAGAACGTGTTCTTATCTGGATAGATTGCGATCGAGCCTGTCGGAACGGTTGTGTAACTGCAGGGCACAAATATTTGTGTGTCCCCTCCTGTAGCTGCCTCTGTTTCGACAGGTTCCCTGGATAGCTGGAATTGGCCTGGCCCTAGGAAAGTGGGGAAGGGGTGAAATCCGTTGGGCCCACGGATGGCTACCTTGGATCCATAGACCTAGGGTAGGTCTAATCACCTGGGATTCGAACCCACGGTGGGAATAAGGGAGGAGATTTGGGGGAGGAGGGACACAAATGGTTCCTGGAACCAAACCTCACATATATCCGGACACACAAACACACACACACACCCTTATCCGAACATTCACAGGGACACTCACACACACACACATCCATAGACTGTGATAAGGGAGACCATCTGAGGGGACACAGATGGCCTCCTGAAACCACAGATGTAACCGGACACTCCGGTTCGGTTACATCATCCGGACACTCACACTCACACACTGACACACATTCATAGACACAAACTGTGATAAGGGAGACCATCTGAGGGGACACAGATGGCCTCCTGAAACCATAATCATCCGGACACTCACAGGGACCCCCACACTCACCCGGACACTCACACTCACACACTGACACACATCCATAGACAAAAACTGTGATAAGGGAGACCATCTGAGGGGACACAGATGGCCTCCTGAAACCACAGATGTAACCGGACACTCCGGTCCGGTTACATCATCCGGACACTCACAGTGACACTCACACTCACACACTGACACACATCCATAGACACAAACTGTGATAAGGGAGACCATCTGAGGGGACAAAGGTGGCCTCCTGAAACCATAATCATCCGAACACTCACAGGGACCCCCACACTCACCCGGACACTCACACTCACACACATCCATAGACAAAAACTGTGATAAGGGAGACCATCTGAGGGGACACAGATGGCCTCCTGGACCCACAGGGTCCATATCCATACAGATCAATATTTAAATATACATATATATTTATAAATATAATTTTTTATATATTTTATTTATTTATTTAAATAAATATTATTTATTTAAAAATAATAAATTTTATATATTTAAATATATCATTTTTTTCGTATATTTTATTATATAATAAATTTATTTATTTATATAATTTATATAATTATATATATATATATATATGGATCTTATGGATCTTATATAAGATCCAAGATTTGGACCACACACACAAGATTTGGGATCCAAGAGTCAATGCTCGATCCTGCAAGCACAAATAGGTGAGTACACGCACACACACACACACACACACACACACACACACACACACACAGGCGGGACCAAAAAGCCAGAGCTCAACCCCTGCAAACAGAACCAGGTGAGAATACACACACACACACACACACACACACACTAGTTGATAATGGACTGTTTTGTGTTCGTATCCATGTGTACTATTGTCATGACCGACAGACACGTGAAGCTGTATGTGTTTATGTGTACCTGTAATTAAACTGACATGTGTACGGTAATTATTTGTATGTGTCCATTTTAAAGGTACATATTTGTGAATGTTTATTTATGTAAATTGATTGACATATGTACGTATGCCCGCGTTTAGTGTTACTGTAATTTATATGGTTAACATGTATACGTTTGAATGACATAGTTTCCCATTATTGTCACACTTTTTGTTACTGTTTCGCTGTTCACTCTCACTCTCTGACCCCCGTCGACTAATTGTGCTCACGTGTGTTTGTTCAAGGTACGGTAACCATTGGCTTTTTACCCAATAATTTGCAACTATTTGCAAACAAACATTTCTAAAGAACATCTATGTTTCTGATAAATATTCTTTTTCCTAACATACAAGTCAATCACACAGTACCTAACCTCAGTCAGAAACACTTTTCTTACTATCTCTCTCAACGTCTTTTGCATATATATCCTATCTTAATAAATTTATAATTTAAATTCATAACTGGCAACCCTCTTCCAGAGCCTTCAAGGCCACCAAACATCATTACTTTCCATTAACCTCTCCCAAATTATCTTTTGCACCAATACACACACTAGGGGGCTTTATAGCTGAGTGGACAGCGCTCTCGACTCGTAATCCTAGGGTCAAAAATCGATCCCCCGGTGATGGCGCAAACGAAAATCAGCAGAGTTTCATTCATTCTGATGCTCCTCTTACCGAGCAGTACATAGGTACTTGGGCATTAGACACCTGTTACGGGCTGCTTTCTTGGTGTGTGTATGTGGATTTTTTTTATTAGCTAGTAAAAATTGATTGATTCACAGTTGAGAGGCGGGCCGAAAGAGCAGAGCTCAACCCTCGCAAGAACAACTAGGTGAACACAACTAGATAAATACTAACTAACCACGATCTCGCATAATCTACTACACACGCTACCATTTCCCCCCCACTCCCTAAATCACTCTACATAAGTCATTAAAAATATAAAACAAATCAATTAATACACCAAAAATACTAATATAAATAAAGTAACCAAATTTTAAACATACAGCGACTCCAGCGTAGTCTAGTCGGAGGAGAACGTGTTCTCATCTGGATAGATTGCGATCGAGCCTGTCGGAACGGTTGTGTAACTGCAGGGCACAAAAATTTGTGTGTCCCCTCCTGTAGCTGCCTCTGTTTCGACAGGTTCCCTGGATAGCTGGAATTGGCCTGGCCCTAGGAAAGTGGGGAAGGGGTGAAATCCGTTGGGCCCACGGATGGATACCTTGGATCCATAGACCTAGGGTAGGTCTAATCACCTGGGATTCGAACCCACGGTGGGAATAAGGGAGGAGATTTGGGGGAGGAGGGACACAAATGGTTCCTGGAACCAAACCTCACATATATCTGGACACTCACACACACACACACACACACACACACACCCTTATCCGAACATTTACAGGGACACTCACACACACAAATCCATAGACTGTGATAAGGGAGACCATCTGAGGGGACACAGATGACCTCCTGAAACCACAGATGTAACCGGACACTCCGGTCTGGTTACATCATCCGGACACTCACAGTGACACTCACACTGACACACATCCATAGACACAAACTGTGATAAGGGAGACCATCTGAGGGGACACAGGTGGCCTCCTGAAACCATAATCATCCGAACACTCACAGGGACCCCCACACTCACCCGGACACTCACATCCATAGACAAAAACTGTGATAAGGGAGACCATCTGAGGGGACACAGATGGCCTCCTGAAACCATAATCATCCGGACACTCACAGGGACCCCCACACTCACCCGGACACTCACACTCACACACTGACACACATCCATAGACAAAAACTGTGATAAGGGAGACCATCTGAGGGGACACAGATGGCCTCCTGGACCCACAGGGTCCATATCCATACAGATCAATATTTAAATATACATATATATTTATAAATATAATTTTTTATATATTTTATTTATTTATTTAAATAAATATTATTTATTTAAAAAAATAAATTTTATATATTTAAATATATCATTTTTTTTGTATATTTTATTATATAATAAATTTATTTATTTATAAAATTTATATAATTATATAAATATATGGATCTTATATAAGATCCAAGATTTGGACCACACACACAAGATTTGGGATCCAAGAGTCAATGCTCGATCCTGCAAGCACAAATAGGTGAGTACACACACACACACACACACACACACACACACACACGCGCGCGGGACCAAAAAGCCAGAGCTCAACCCCTGCAAACAAAACCAGGTGAGAATACACACACACACACACACACACACACACACACACACACACACACACACACACACACACACACACACACACACACACACACACACACACACACACACACACACACAAACACACACACACACTCATACACACACTAGTTGATAATGGACTGTTTTGTGTTCGTATCCATGTGTACTATTGTCATGACCGACAGACACGTGAAGCTGTATGTGTTTATGTGTACCTGTAATTAAACTGACATGTGTACGGTAATTATCTGTATGTGTCCATTTTAAAGGTACATATTTGTGAATGTTTATTTATGTAAATTGATTGACATATGTACGTATGCCCGCGTTTAATGCTACTGTAATTTATATGGTTAACATGTATACGTTTGAATGACATAGTTTCCCATTATTGTCACACTTTTTGTTACTGTTTCGCTGTTCACTCTCACTCTCTGACCCCCGTCGACTAATTGTGCTCACGTGTGTTTGTTCAAGGTACGGTAACCATTGGCTTTTTACCCAATAATTTGCAACTATTTGCAAACAAACATTTCTAAAGAACATCTATGTTTCTGATAAATATTCTTTTTCCTAACATACAAGTCAATCACACAGTACCTAACCTCAGTCAGAAACACTTTTCTTACTATCTCTCTCAACGTCTTTTGCATATATATCCTATCTTAATAAATTTATAATTTAAATTCGTAACTGGCAACCCTCTTCCAGCGCCTTCAAGGACACCAAACATCATTTTTTTCCATTAACCTCTCCCAAATTATCTTTTGCACCAATACACACACTAGGGGGATTTATAGCTGAGTGGACAGCGCTCTCGACTCGTAATCCTAGGGTCAAAGTTCGATCCCCCGGTGATGGCGCAAACGAAAATCAGCAGAGTTTCATTCATTCTGATGCTCCTCTTACCGAGCAGTACATAGGTACTTGGGCATTAGACACCTGTTACGGGCTGCTTTCTTGGTGTGTGTATGTGGATTTTTTTTATTAGCTAGTAAAAATTGATTGATTCACAGTTGAGAGGCGGGCCGAAAGAGCAGAGCTCAACCCTCGCAAGAACAACTAGGTGAACACAACTAGATATATACTAACTAACCACGATCTCGTATAATCTACTACACATGCTACCACCTCCCCCCCACTCCCTAAATCACTCTACATAAGTCATTAAAAATATAAAACAAATCAATTAATACACCAAAAATACTAACTATAAATAAAGGAACCAAATTTTAAACATACAGCGACTCCAGCGTGGTCTAGTCGGAGGAGAACGTGTTCTCATCTGGATAGATTGCGATCGAGCCTGTCGGAACGGTTGTGTAACTGCAGGGCACAAAAATTTGTGTGTCCCCTCCTGTAGCTGCCTCTGTTTCGACAGGTTCCCTGGATAGCTGGAATTGGCCTGGCCCTAGGAAAGTGGGGAAGGGGTGAAATCCGTTGGGCCCACGGATGGATACCTTGGATCCATAGACCTAGGGTTGGTCTAATCACCTGGGATTCGAACCCACGGTGGGAATAAGGGAGGAGATTTGGGGGAGGAGGGACACAAATGGTTCCTGGAACCAAACCTCACATATATCCGGACACACAAACACACACACACACCCTTATCCGAACATTCACAGGGACACTCACACACACACACATCCATAGACTGTGATAAGGGAGACCATCTGAGGGGACACAGATGGCCTCCTGAAACCACAGATGTAACCGGACACTCCGGTTCGGTTACATCATCCGGACACTCACACTCACACACTGACACACATTCATAGACACAAACTGTGATAAGGGAGACCATCTGAGGGGACACAGATGGCCTCCTGAAACCATAATCATCCGGACACTCACAGGGACCCCCACACTCACCCGGACACTCACACTCACACACTGACACACATCCATAGACAAAAACTGTGATAAGGGAGACCATCTGAGGGGACACAGATGGTCTCCTGGACCCACAGGGTCCATATCCATAGAGATCAATATTTAAATATACATATATATTTATAAATATAATTTTTTATATATTTTATTTATTTATTTAAATAAATATTATTTATTTAAAAAAATAAATTTTATATATATAAATATATCATTTTTTTCGTATATTTTATTATATAATAAATTTATTTATTTATAAAATTTATATAATTATATAAA
The DNA here is from genome assembly GCF_040958095.1 of Procambarus clarkii. Classification (NCBI taxonomy): domain Eukaryota; kingdom Metazoa; phylum Arthropoda; class Malacostraca; order Decapoda; family Cambaridae; genus Procambarus; species Procambarus clarkii. Next base: position 19,336,345 of record NC_091217.1, on the reverse strand, counting down.
TATATGGATCTTATATAAGATCCAAGATTTGGACCACACACACAAGATTTGGGATCCAAGAGTCAATGCTCGATCCTGCAAGCACAAATAGGTGAGTACACACACACACACACACACACACACACGCGGGACCAAAAAGCCAGAGCTCAACCCCTGCAAACAAAACCAGGTGAGAATACACACACACACACACACACACACACTCACACACACACACACACACACACACACACAAACACACACACACACTCATACACACACTAGTTGATAATGGACTGTTTTGTGTTCGTATCCATGTGTACTATTGTCATGACCGACAGACACGTGAAGCTGTATGTGTTTATGTGTACCTGTAATTAAACTGACATGTGTACGGTAATTATCTGTATGTGTCCATTTTAAAGGTACATATTTGTGAATGTTTATTTATGTAAATTGATTGACATATGTACGTATGCCCGCGTTTAATGCTACTGTAATTTATATGGTTAACATGTATACGTTTGAATGACATAGTTTCCCATTATTGTCACACTTTTTGTTACTGTTTCGCTGTTCACTCTCACTCTCTGACCCCCGTCGACTAATTGTGCTCACGTGTGTTTGTTCAAGGTACGGTAACCATTGGCTTTTTACCCAATAATTTGCAACTATTTGCAAACAAACATTTCTAAAGAACATCTATGTTTCTGATAAATATTCTTTTTCCTAACATACAAGTCAATCACACAGTACCTAACCTCAGTCAGAAACACTTTTCTTACTATCTCTCTCAACGTCTTTTGCATATATATCCTATCTTAATAAATTTATAATTTAAATTTATAACTGGCAACTCTCTTCCAGCGCCTTCAAGGCCACCAAACATCATTACTTTCCATTAACCTCTCCCAAATTATCTTTTGCACCAATACACACACTAGGGGGCTTTATAGCTGAGTGGACAGCGCTCTCGACTCGTAATCCTAGGGTCAAAAATCGATCCCCCGGTGATGGCGCAAACGAAAATCAGCAGAGTTTCATTCATTCTGATGCTCCTCTTACCGAGCAGTACATAGGTACTTGGGCATTAGACACCTGTTACGGGCTGCTTTCTTGGTGTGTGTATGTGGATTTTTTTTATTAGCTAGTAAAAATTGATTGATTCACAGTTGAGAGGCGGGCCGAAAGAGCAGAGCTCAACCCTCGCAAGAACAACTAGGTGAACACAACTAGATAAATACTAACTAACCACGATCTCGTATAATCTACTACACATGCTACCACCTCCCCCCCACTCCCTAAATCACTCTACATAAGTCATTAAAAATATAAAACAAATCAATTAATACACCAAAAATACTAACTATAAATAAAGGAACCAAATTTTAAACATACAGCGACTCCAGCGTGGTCTAGTCGGAGGAGAACGTGTTCTCATCTGGATAGATTGCGATCGAGCCTGTCGGAACGGTTGTGTAACTGCAGGGCACAAATATTTGTGTGTCCCCTCCTGTAGCTGCCTCTGTTTCGACAGGTTCCCTGGATAGCTGGAATTGGCCTGGCCCTAGGAAAGTGGGGAAGGGGTGAAATCCGTTGGGCCCACGGATGGATACCTTGGATCCATAGACCTAGGGTTGGTCTAATCACCTGGGATTCGAACCCACGGTGGGAATAAGGGAGGAGATTTGGGGGAGGAGGGACACAAATGGTTCCTGGAACCAAACCTCACATATATCCGGACACACAAATACACACACACACCCTTATCCGAACATTCACAGGGACACTCACACACACACACATCCATAGACTGTGATAAGGGAGACCATCTGAGGGGACACAGATGGCCTCCTGAAACCACAGATGTAACCGGACACTCCGGTTCGGTTACATCATTCGGACACTCACACTCACACACTGACACACATTCATAGACACAAACTGTGATAAGGGAGACCATCTGAGGGGACACAGATGGCCTCCTGAAACCATAATCATCCGGACACTCACAGGGACCCCCACACTCACCCGGACACTCACACTCACACACTGCCACACATCCATAGACAAAAACTGTGATAAGGGAGACCATCTGAGGGGACACAGATGGCCTCCTGGACCCACAGGTTCCATATCCATACAGATCAATATTTAAATATACATGTATATATATACATATACATATTTATAAATATAATTTTTTATATATTTTATTTATTTATTTAAATAAATATTATTTATTTAAAAATAATAAATTTTATATATTTAAATATATCATTTTTTTCGTATATTTTATTATATAATAAATTTATTTATTTATATAATTTATATAATTATATATATATATATGGATCTTATGGATCTTATATAAGATCCAAGATTTGGACCACACACACAAGATTTGGGATCCAAGAGTCAATGCTCGATCCTGCAAGCACAAATAGGTGAGTACACACACACACACACACACACACACACACACACACAACCTCATAATGATACACAAAAACACACAACGCTATAATGATATAGCAAACAAAGCCAAGACCGAACCAAAGCTACTCAACAGTCACATCAGAAGGAAAACAACAGTGAAAGAACAGGTATTGAACTTAGAACAGGCGAGGACAGGTATACAGAGAATGACAGAGAGGTGTGTGAGGAACTCAACAAGAGGTTCCAGGAGGTCTTCACAATAGAACAGGGTGAGGTCACTGTGCTAGGAGAAATGGAGGTAAACCAGGCGGCCTTGGAGGAGTTCGAAATTACGAGAGAGGAGGTCAAGAGACACCTGCTGGATCTGGATGTTAGAAAGGCGGTTGGTCCAGATGGGATCTCACCATGGGTACTGAAAGAGTGTGCAGAGGCACTTTGCTTGCCACTCTCCATAGTGTATAGTAAATCACTAGAGACGGGAGACCTACCAGAAATATGGAAGACGGCGAATGTGGTCCCAATATACAAAAAGGGCGACAGACAAGAGGCACTGAACTACAGGCCAGTGTCCTTGACTTGTATACCATGCAAGGTGATGGAGAAGATCGTGATAAAAAACCTGGTAACACATCTGGAGAGAAGGGACTTCGTGACAAATCGCCAACATGGATTCAGGGAGGGTAAATCTTGCCTTACAGGCTTGATAGAATTCTACGATCAGGTGACACAGATTAAGCAAGAAAGAGAGGGCTGGGCGGACTGCATTTTCTTGGATTGTCGGAAAGCCTTTGACACAGTACCGCATAAGAGGCTGGTACATAAGCTGGAGAGACAGGCAGGTGTAGCTGGTAAGGTGCTCCAGTGGATAAGGGAGTATCTAAGCAATAGGAAGCAGAAAGTTACGGTGAGGGGTGAGACCTCCGATTGGCGTGAAGTCACCAGTGGAGTCCCACAGGGCTCTGTACTCGGTCCTATCTTGTTTCTGATATATGTAAATGATCTCCCGGAGGGTATCGATTCATTTCTCTCAATGTTTGCGGACGATGCTAAAATTATGAGAAGGATTAAAACAGAAGAGGACTGTTTGAGGCTTCAAGAAGACCTAGACAAGCTGAAGGAATGGTCGAACAAATGGTTGTTAGAGTTTAACCCAACCAAATGTAATGTAATGAAGATAGGTGTAGGGAGCAGAAGGCCAGATACAAGGTATCATTTGGGAGAGGAAATTCTTCAGGAGTCAGAGAAGGAAAAAGACTTGGGGGTTGATATCACGCCAGACCTGTCTCCTGCAGCACATATCAAGCGGATAACATCAGCGGCATATGCCAGGCTGGCCAACATACGAACGGCATTCAGAAACTTGTGTAAAGAATCATTCAGAACTTTGTATACCACATATGTCAGGCCAATCCTGGAGTATGCAGCCCCAGCATGGAGTCCATATCTAGTCAAGGATAAGACTAAACTGGAAAAGGTTCAAAGGTTTGCCACCAGACTAGTACCCGAGCTGAGAGGTATGAGCTACGAGGAGAGACTACGGGAATTAAACCTCACTTCGCTGGAAGACAGAAGAGTTAGGGGGGACATGATCACCACATTCAAGATTCTGAAGGGGATTGATAGGGTAGATAAAGACAGTCTATTTAACACAAGGGGAACACGCACAAGGGGACACAGGTGGAAACTGAGTGCCCAAATGAGCCACAGAGATATTAGAAAGAACTTTTTTAGTGTCAGAGTGGTTGACAAATGGAATGCATTAGGGGGTGATGTGGTGGAGGCTCACTCCATACACAGTTTTAAGTGTAGATATGACAGAGCCCGATAGGCTCAGGAATCTGTACACCTGTTGATTGACGGTTGAGAGGCGGGACCAAAGAGCCAGAGCTCATCCCCCGCAAACACAACTAGGTGAGTACAACTAGGTAAGTACACACACACACACACACACACACACACACACACACACACACACACACACACACACACACACACACACACACAGGCGGGACCAAAAAGCCAGAGCTCAACCCCTGCAAACAGAACCAGGTGAGAATACACACACACACACACACTAGTTGATAATGGACTGTTTTGTGTTCGTATCCATGTGTACTATTGTCATGACCGACAGACACGTGAAGCTGTATGTGTTTATGTGTACCTGTAATTAAACTGACATGTGTACGGTAATTATCTGTATGTGTCCATTTTAAAGGTACATATTTGTGAATGTTTATTTATGTAAATTGATTGACATATGTACGTATGCCCGCGTTTAGTGTTACTGTAATTTATATGGTTAACATGTATACGTTTGAATGACATAATTTCCCATTATTGTCACACTTTTTGTTACTGTTTCGCTGTTCACTCTCACTCTCTGACCCCCGTCGACTAATTGTGCTCACGTGTGTTTGTTCAAGGTACGGTAACCATTGGCTTTTTACCCAATAATTTGCAACTATTTGCAAACAAACATTTCTAAAGAACATCTATATTTCTGATAAATATTCTTTTTCCTAACATACAAGTCAATCACACAGTACCTAACCTCAGTCAGAAACACTTTTCTTACTATCTCTCTCAACGTCTTTTGCATATATATCCTATCTTAATAAATTTATAATTTAAATTCATAACTGGCAACCCTCTTCCAGCGCCTTCAAGGCCACCAAACATCATTACTTTCCATTAACCTCTCCCAAATTATCTTTTGCACCAATACACACACTAGGGGGCTTTATAGCTGAGTGGACAGCGCTCTCGACTCGTAATCCTAGGGTCAAAACTCGATCCCCCGGTGATGGCGCAAACGAAAATCAGCAGAGTTTCATTCATTCTGATGCTCCTCTTACCGAGCAGTACATAGGTACTTGGGCATTAGACACCTGTTACGGGCTGCTTTCTTGGTGTGTGTATGTGGATTTTTTTTATTAGCTAGTAAAAATTTATTGATTCACAGTTGAGAGGCGGGCCGAAAGAGCAGAGCTCAACCCTCGCAAGAACAACTAGGTGAACACAACTAGATAAATACTAACTAACCACGATCTCGTATAATCTACTACACATGCTACCACCTCCCCCCCACTCCCTAAATCACTCTACATAAGTCATTAAAAATATAAAACAAATCAATTAATACACCAAAAATACTAACTATAAATAAAGGAACCAAATTTTAAACATACAGCGACTCCAGCGTGGTCTAGTCGGAGGAGAACGTGTTCTCATCTGGATAGATTGCGATCGAGCCTGTCGGAACGGTTGTGTAACTGCAGGGCACAAATATTTGTGTGTCCCCTCCTGTAGCTGCCTCTGTTTCGACAGGTTCCCTGGATAGCTGGAATTGGCCTGGCCCTAGGAAAGTGGGGAAGGGGTGAAATCCGTTGGGCCCACGGATGGATACCTTGGATCCATAGACCTAGGGTAGGTCTAATCACCTGGGATTCGAACACACGGTGGGAATAAGGGAGGAGATTTGGGGGAGGAGGGACACAAATGGTTCCTGGAACCAAACCTCACATATATCCGGACACACAAACACACACACACACCCTTATCCGAACATTCACATTGACACTCACACACACACACATCCATAGACTGTGATAAGGGAGACCATCTGAGGGGACACAGATGGCCTCCTGAAACCACAGATGTAACCGGACACTCCGGTTCGGTTACATCATCCGGACACTCACACACACACTGACACACATTCATAGACACAAACTGTGATAAGGGAGACCATCTGAGGGGACACAGATGGCCTCCTGAAACCATAATCATCCGGACACTCACAGGGACCCCCACACTCACCCGGACACTCACACTCACACACTGACACACATCCATAGACAAAAACTGTGATAAGGGAGACCATCTGAGGGGACACAGATGGCCTCCTGGACCCACAGGGTCCATATCCATACAGATCAATATTTAAATATACATGTATATATATACATATACATATTTATAAATATAATTTTTTATATATTTTATTTATTTATTTAAATAAATATTATTTATTTAAAAATAATAAATTTTATATATTTAAATATATCATTTTTTTCGTATATTTTATTATATAATAAATTTATTTATTTATAAAATTTATATAATTATATAAATATATGGATCTTATATAAGATCCAAGATTTGGACCACACACACAAGATTTGGGATCCAAGCGTCATTGCACGATCCTGCAAGCACAAATAGGTGAGTACACACACACACAAACACACACACGCGGGACCAAAAAGCCAGAGCTCAACCCCTGCAAACAAAACCAGGTGAGAATACACACACACACACACACACACACACAAACACACACACACACACACACACACACACACACACACACACACACACACACTCACACACACACACACACACACACACACACAAACACACACACACACTCATACACACACTAGTTGATAATGGACTGTTTTGTGTTCGTATCCATGTGTACTATTGTCATGACGGACAGACACGTGAAGCTGTATGTGTTTATGTGTACCTGTAATTAAACTGACATGTGTACGGTAATTATCTGTATGTGTCCATTTTAAAGGTACATATTTGTGAATGTTTATTTATGTAAATTGATTGACATATGTACGTATGCCCGCGTTTAATGCTACTGTAATTTATATGGTTAACATGTATACGTTTGAATGACATAGTTTCCCATTATAGTCACATTTTTTGTTACTGTTTCGCTGTTCACTCTCACTCTCTGACCCCCGTCGACTAATTGTGCTCACGTGTGTTTGTTCAAGGTACGGTAACCATTGGCTTTTTACCCAATAATTTGCAACTATTTGCAAACAAACATTTCTAAAGAACATCTATGTTTCTGATAAATATTCTTTTTCCTAACATACAAGTCAATCACACAGTACCTAACCTCAGTCAGAAACACTTTTCTTAATATCTCTCTCAACTTCTTTTGCATATATATCCTATCTTAATAAATTTATAATTTAAATTCATAACTGGCAACCCTCTTCCAGCGCCTTCAAGGCCACCAAACATCATTACTTTCCATTAACCTCTCCCAAATTATCTTTTGCACCAATACACACACTAGGGGGCTTTATAGCTGAGTGGACAGCGCTCTCGACTCGTAATCCTAGGGTCAAAAATCGATCCCCCGGTGATGGCGCAAACGAAAATCAGCAGAGTTTCATTCATTCTGATGCTCCTCTTACCGAACAGTACATAGGTACTTGGGCATTAGACACCTGTTACGGGCTGCTTTCTTGGTGTGTGTATGTGGATTTTTTTTATTAGCTAGTAAAAATTGATTGATTCACAGTTGAGAGGCGGGCCGAAAGAGCAGAGCTCAACCCTCGCAAGAACAACTAGGTGAACACAACTAGATAAATACTAACTAACCACGATCTCGTATAATCTACTACACATGCTACCACCTCCCCCCCACTCCCTAAATCACTCTACATAAGTCATTAAAAATATAAAACAAATCAATTAATACACCAAAAATACTAACTATAAATAAAGGAACCAAATTTTAAACATACAGCGACTCCAGCGTGGTCTAGTCGGAGGAGAACGTGTTCTCATCTGGATAGATTGCGATCGAGCCTGTCGGAACGGTTGTGTAACTGCAGGGCACAAAAATTTGTGTGTCCCCTCCTGTAGCTGCCTCTGTTTCGACAGGTTCCCTGGATAGCTGGAATTGGCCTGGCCCTAGGAAAGTGGGGAAGGGGTGAAATCCGTTGGGCCCACGGATGGATACCTTGGATCCATAGACCTAGGGTAGGTCTAATCACCTGGGATTCGAACCCACGGTGGGAATAAGGGAGGAGATTTGGGGGAGGAGGGACACAAATGGTTCCTGGAACCAAACCTCACATATATCCGGACACACAAACACACACACACACCCTTATCCGAACATTCACAGGGACACTCACACACACACACATCCATAGACTGTGATAAGGGAGACCATCTGAGGGGACACAGATGGCCTCCTGAAACCACAGATGTAACCGGACACTCCGGTTCGGTTACATCATCCGGACACTCACACTCACACACTGACACACATTCATAGACACAAACTGTGATAAGGGAGACCATCTGAGGGGACACAGATGGCCTCCTGAAACCATAATCATCCGGACACTCACAGGGACCCCCACACTCACCCGGACACTCACACTCACACACATCCATAGACAAAAACTGTGATAAGGGAGACCATCTGAGGGGACACAGATGGCCTCCTGGACCCACAGGGTCCATATCCATACAGATCAATATTTAAATATACATATATATTTATAAATATAATTTTTTATATATTTTATTTATTTATTTAAATAAATATTATTTATTTAAAAAAATAAATTTTATATATTTAAATATATCATTTTTTTCGTATATTTTATTATATAATAAATTTATTTATTTATAAAATTTATATAATTATATAAATATATGGATCTTATATAAGATCCAAGATTTGGACCACACACACAAGATTTGGGATCCAAGAGTCAATGCTCGATCCTGCAAGCACAAATAGGTGAGTACACACACACACACACACACACACACACACACGCGGGACCAAAAAGCCAGAGCTCAACCCCTGCAAACAAAACCAGGTGAGAATACACACACACACACACACTCACACACACACACACACACACACACACACAAACACACACACACTCATACACACACTAGTTGATAATGGACTGTTTTGTGTTCGTATCCATGTGTACTATTGTCATGACCGACAGACACGTGAAGCTGTATGTGTTTATGTGTACCTGTAATTAAACTGACATGTGTACGGTAATTATCTGTATGTGTCCATTTTAAAGGTACATATTTGTGAATGTTTATTTATGTAAATTGATTGACATATGTACGTATGCCCGCGTTTAATGCTACTGTAATTTATATGGTTAAAATGTATACGTTTGAATGACATAGTTTCCCATTATTGTCACACTTTTTGTTACTGTTTCGCTGTTCACTCTCACTCTCTGACCCCCGTCGACTAATTGTGCTCACGTGTGTTTGTTCAAGGTACGGTAACCATTGGCTTTTTACCCAATAATTTGCAACTATTTGCAAACAAACATTTCTAAAGAACATCTATGTTTCTGATAAATATTCTTTTTCCTAACATACAAGTCAATCACACAGTACCTAACCTCAGTCAGAAACACTTTTCTTACTATCTCTCTCAACGTCTTTTGCATATATATCCTATCTTAATAAATTTATAATTTAAATTCATAACTGGCAACCCTCTTCCAGCGCCTTCAAGGCCACCAAACATCATTACATTCCATTAACCTCTCCCAAATTATCTTTTGCACCAATACACACACTAGGGGGCTTTATAGCTGAGTGGACAGCGCTCTCGACTCGTAATCCTAGGGTCAAAAATCGATCCCCCGATGATGGCGCAAACGAAAATCAGCAGAGTTTCATTCATTCTGATGCTCCTCTTACCGAGCAGTACATAGGTACTTGGGCATTAGACACCTGTTACGGGCTGCTTTCTTGGTGTGTGTATGTGGATTTTTTTTATTAGCTAGTAAAAATTTATTGATTCACAGTTGAGAGGCGGGCCGAAAGAGCAGAGCTCAACCCTCGCAAGAACAACTAGGTGAACACAACTAGATAAATACTAACTAACCACGATCTCGTATAATCTACTACACATGCTACCACCTCCCCCTACTCCCTAAATCACTCTACATAAGTCATTAAAAATATAAAACAAATCAATTAATACATCAAAAATACTAACTATAAATAAAGGAACCAAATTTTAAACATACAGCGACTCCAGCGTGGTCTAGTCGGAGGAGAACGTGTTCTCATCTGGATAGATTGCGATCGAGCCTGTCGGAACGGTTGTGTAACTGCAGGGCACAAATATTTGTGTGTCCCCTCCTGTAGCTGCCTCTGTTTCGACAGGTTCCCTGGATAGCTGGAATTGGCCTGGCCCTAGGAAAGTGGGGAAGGGGTGAAATCCGTTGGGCCCACGGATGGATACCTTGGATCCATAGACCTAGGGTAGGTCTAATCACCTGGGATTCGAACCCACGGTGGGAATAAGGGAGGAGATTTGGGGGAGGAGGGACACAAATGGTTCCTGGAACCAAACCTCACATATATCCGGACACACAAACACACACACACACCCTTATCCGAACATTCACAGGGACACACACACACACACATCCATAGACTGTGATAAGGGAGACCATCTGAGGGGACACAGATGGCCTCCTGAAACCACAGATGTAACCGGACACTCCGGTTCGGTTACATCATCCGGACACTCACACTCACACACTCACACACTGACACACATTCATGATACCCAAACTGTGATAAGGGAGACCATCTGAGGGGACACAGATGGCCTCCTGAAACCATAATCATCCGGACACTCACAGGGACCCCCACACTCACCCGGACACTCACACTCACACACATCCATAGACAAAAACTCTGATAAGGGAGACCATCTGAGGGGACACAGATGGCCTCCTGGACCCACAGGGTCCATATCCATACAGATCAATATTTAAATATACATATATATTTATAAATATAATTTTTTATATATTTTATTTATTTATTTAAATAAATATTATTTATTTAAAAAAAATAAATTTTATATATTTAAATATATCATTTTTTTCGTATATTTTATTATATAATAAATTTATTTATTTATAAAATTTATATAATTATATAAATATATGGATCTTATATAAGATCCAAGATTTGGACCACACACACAAGATTTGGGATCCAAGAGTCAATGCTCGATCCTGCAAGCACAAATAGGTGAGTACACACACACACACACACACACACACACACACACACGCGGGACCAAAAAGCCAGAGCTCAACCCCTGCTAACAAAACCAGGTGAGAATACACACACACACACACACACACACACACACACACACACACACACACACACACACACACACACACTCACACACACACACACACACACAAACAAACACACACACACACTCATACACACACTAGTTGATAATGGACTGTTTTGTGTTCGTATCCATGTGTACTATTGTCATGACCGACAGACACGTGAAGCTGTATGTGTTTATGTGTACCTGTAATTAAACTGACATGTGTACGGTAATTATCTGTATGTGTCCATTTTAAAGGTACATATTTGTGAATATTTATTTATGTAAATTGATTGACATATGTACGTATGCCCGCGTTTAATGCTACTGTAATTTATATGGTTAACATGTATACGTTTGAATGACATAGTTTCTCATTATTGTCACACTTTTTGTTACTGTTTCGCTGTTCACTCTCACTCTCTGACCCCCGTCGACTAATTGTGCTCACGTGTGTTTGTTCAAGGTACGGTAACCATTGGCTTTTTACCCAATAATTTGCAACTATTTGCAAACAAACATTTCTAAAGAACATCTATGTTTCTGATAAATATTCTTTTTCCTAACATACAAGTCAATCACACAGTACCTAACCTCAGTTTGAAACACTTTTCTTACTATCTCTCTCAACTTCTTTTGCATATATATCCTATCTTAATAAATTTATAATTTAAATTCATAACTGGCAACCCTCTTCCAGCGCCTTCAAGGCCACCAAACATCATTACTTTCCATTAACCTCTCCCAAATTATCTTTTGCACCAATACACACACAAGGGGGCTTTATAGCTGAGTGGACAGCGCTCTCGACTCGTAATCCTAGGGTCAAAAATCGATCCCCCGGTGATGGCGCAAACGAAAATCAGCAGAGTTTCATTCATTCTGATGCTCCTCTTACCGAGCAGTACATAGGTACTTGGGCATTAGACACCTGTTACGGGCTGCTTTCTTGGTGTGTGTATGTGGATTTTTTTTATTAGCTAGTAAAAATTGATTGATTCACAGTTGAGAGGCGGGCCGAAAGAGCAGAGCTCAACCCTCGCAAGAACAACTAGGTGAACACAACTAGATAAATACTAACTAACCACGATCTCGTATAATCTACTACACATGCTACCACCTCCCCCCCACTCCCTAAATCACTCTACATAAGTCATTAAAAATATAAAACAAATCAATTAATACACCAAAAATACTAACTATAAATAAAGGAACCAAATTTTAAACATACAGCGACTCCAGCGTGGTCTAGTCGGAGGAGAACGTGTTCTCATCTGGATAGATTGCGATCGAGCCTGTCGGAACGGTTGTGTAACTGCAGGGCACCAAAATTTGTGTGTCCCCTCCTGTAGCTGCCTCTGTTTCGACAGGTTCCCTGGATAGCTGGAATTGGCCTGGCCCTAGGAAAGTGGGGAAGGGGTGAAATCCGTTGGGCCCACGGATGGATACCTTGGATCCATAGACCTAGGGTAGGTCTAATCACCTGGGATTCGAACCCACGGTGGGAATAAGGGAGGAGATTTGGGGGAGGAGGGACACAAATGGTTCCTGGAACCAAACCTCACATATATCCGGACACATAAACACACACACACACCCTTATCCGAACATTCACAGGGACACTCACACACACACACATCCATAGACTGTGATAAGGGAGACCATCTGAGGGGACACAGATGGCCTCCTGAAACCGGCAGATGTAACCGGACACTCCGGTTCGGTTACATCATCCGGACACTCACACTCACACACTGACACACATTCATAGACACAAACTGTGATAAGGGAGACCATCTGAGGGGACACAGATGGCCTCCTGAAACCATAATCATCCGGACACTCACAGGGACCCCCACACTCACCCGGACACTCACACTCACACACATCCATAGACAAAAACTGTGATAAGGGAGACCATCTGAGGGGACACAAATGGCCTCCTGGACCCACAGGGTCCATATCCATACAGATCAATATTTAAATATACATATATATTTATAAATATAATTTTTTATATATTTTATTTATTTATTTAAATAAATATTATTTATTTAAAAATAATAAATTTTATATATTTAAATATATCATTTTTTTCGTATATTTTATTATATAATAAATTTATTTATTTATAAAATTTATATAATTATATAAATATATGGATCTTATATAAGATCCAAGATTTGGACCACACACACAAGATTTGGGATCCAAGAGTCATTGCTCGATCCTGCAAGCACAAATAGGTGAGTACACACACACACACACACACACACACACACACACGCGGGACCAAAAAGCCAGAGCTCAACCCCTGCAAACAAAACCAGGTGAGAATACACACACACACACACACACACACACACACACACACACACACACACACACACACACACACACTCACACACACACACACACACACACACACACACACAAACACACACACACACTCATACACACACTAGTTGATAATGGACTGTTTTGTGTTCGTATCCATGTGTACTATTGTCATGACGGACAGACACGTGAAGCTGTATGTGTTTATGTGTACCTGTAATTAAACTGACATGTGTACGGTAATTATCTGTATGTGTCCATTTTAAAGGTACATATTTGTGAATGTTTATTTATGTAAATTGATTGACATATGTACGTATGCCCGCGTTTAATGCTACTGTAATTTATATGGTTAACATGTATACGATTGAATGACATAGTTTCCCATTATAGTCACATTTTTTGTTACTGTTTCGCTGTTCACTCTCACTCTCTGACCCCCGTCGACTAATTGTGCTCACGTGTGTTTGTTCAAGGTACGGTAACCATTGGCTTTTTACCCAATAATTTGCAACTATTTGCAAACAAACATTTCTAAAGAACATCTATGTTTCTGATAAATATTCTTTTTCCTAACATACAAGTCAATCACACAGTACCTAACCTCAGTCAGAAACACTTTTCTTACTATCTCTCTCAACTTCTTTTGCATATATATCCTATCTTAATAAATTTATAATTTAAATTCATAACTGGCAACCCTCTTCCAGCGCCTTCAAGGCCACCAAACATCATTACTTTCTATTAACCTCTCCCAAATTATCTTTTGCATCAATACACACACTAGGGGGCTTTATAGCTGAGTGGACAGCGCTCTCGACTCGTAATCCTAGGGTCAAAAATCGATCCCCCGGTGATGGCGCAAACGAAAATCAGCAGAGTTTCATTCATTCTGATGCTCCTCTTACCGAGCAGTACATAGGTACTTGGGCATTAGACACCTGTTACGGGCTGCTTTCTTGGTGTGTGTATGTGGATTTTTTTTATTAGCTAGTAAAAATTGATTGATTCACAGTTGAGAGGCGGGCCGAAAGAGCAGAGCTCAACCCTCGCAAGAACAACTAGGTGAACACAACTAGATAAATACTAACTAACCACGATCTCGTATAATCTACTACACATGCTACCACCTCCCCCCCACTCCCTAAATCACTCTACATAAGTCATTAAAAATATAAAACAAATCAATTAATACACCAAAAATACTAACTATAAATAAAGGAACCAAATTTTAAACATACAGCGACTCCAGCGTGGTCTAGTCGGAGGAGAACGTGTTCTCATCTGGATAGATTGCGATCGAGCCTGTCGGAACGGTTGTATAACTGCAGGGCACAAAAATTTGTGTGTCCCCTCCTGTAGCTGCCTCTGTTTCGACAGGTTCCCTGGATAGCTGGAATTGGCCTGGCCCTAGGAAAGTGGGGAAGGGGTGAAATCCGTTGGGCCCACGTATGGATACCTTGGATCCATAGACCTAGGGTAGGTCTAATCACCTGGGATTCGAACCCACGGTGGGAATAAGGGAGGAGATTTGGGGGAGGAGGGACACAAATGGTTCCTGGAACCAAACCTCACATATATCCGGACACACAAACACACACACACACCCTTATCCGAACATTCACAGGGACACTCACACACACACACATCCATAGACTGTGATAAGGGAGACCATCTGAGGGGACACAGATGGCCTCCTGAAACCACAGATGTAACCGGACACTCCGGTTCGGTTACATCATCCGGACACTCACACTCACACACTGACACACATTCATAGACACAAACTGTGATAAGGGAGACCATCTGAGGGGACACAGATGGCCTCCTGAAACCATAATCATCCGGACACTCACAGGGACCCCCACACTCACCCGGACACTCACACTCACACACATCCATAGACAAAAACTGTGATAAGGGAGACCATCTGAGGGGACACAAATGGCCTCCTGGACCCACAGGGTCCATATCCATTCAGATCAATATTTAAATATACATATATATTTATAAATATAATTTTTTATATATTTTATTTATTTATTTAAATAAATATTATTTATTTAAAAATAATAAATTTTATATATTTAAATATATCATTTTTTTCGTATATTTTATTATATAATAAATTTATTTATTTATAAAATTTATATAATTATATAAATATATGGATCTTATATAAGATCCAAGATTTGGACCACACACACAAGATTTGGGATCCAAGAGTCATTGCTCGATCCTGCAAGCACAAATAGGTGAGTACACACACACACACACACACACACACACACACACACGCGGGACCAAAAAGCCAGAGCTCAACCCCTGCAAACAAAACCAGGTGAGAATACACACACACACACACACACACACACACACACACACACACACACACACACACACACACACACACACACACACACACACTCACACACACACACACACACACACACACACACAAACACACACACACACTCATACACACACTAGTTGATAATGGACTGTTTTGTGTTCGTATCCATGTGTACTATTGTCATGACGGACAGACACGTGAAGCTGTATGTGTTTATGTGTACCTGTAATTAAACTGACATGTGTACGGTAATTATCTGTATGTGTCCATTTTAAAGGTACATATTTGTGAATGTTTATTTATGTAAATTGATTGACATATGTACGTATGCCCGCGTTTAATGCTACTGTAATTTATATGGTTAACATGTATACGATTGAATGACATAGTTTCCCATTATAGTCACATTTTTTGTTACTGTTTCGCTGTTCACTCTCACTCTCTGACCCCCGTCGACTAATTGTGCTCACGTGTGTTTGTTCAAGGTACGGTAACCATTGGCTTTTTACCCAATAATTTGCAACTATTTGCAAACAAACATTTCTAAAGAACATCTATGTTTCTGATAAATATTCTTTTTCCTAACATACAAGTCAATCACACAGTACCTAACCTCAGTCAGAAACACTTTTCTTACTATCTCTCTCAACTTCTTTTGCATATATATCCTATCTTAATAAATTTATAATTTAAATTCATAACTGGCAACCCTCTTCCAGCGCCTTCAAGGCCACCAAACATCATTACTTTCTATTAACCTCTCCCAAATTATCTTTTGCATCAATACACACACTAGGGGGCTTTATAGCTGAGTGGACAGCGCTCTCGACTCGTAATCCTAGGGTCAAAAATCGATCCCCCGGTGATGGCGCAAACGAAAATCAGCAGAGTTTCATTCATTCTGATGCTCCTCTTACCGAGCAGTACATAGGTACTTGGGCATTAGACACCTGTTACGGGCTGCTTTCTTGGTGTGTGTATGTGGATTTTTTTTATTAGCTAGTAAAAATTGATTGATTCACAGTTGAGAGGCGGGCCGAAAGAGCAGAGCTCAACCCTCGCAAGAACAACTAGGTGAACACAACTAGATAAATACTAACTAACCACGATCTCGTATAATCTACTACACATGCTACCACCTCCCCCCCACTCCCTAAATCACTCTACATAAGTCATTAAAAATATAAAACAAATCAATTAATACACCAAAAATACTAACTATAAATAAAGGAACCAAATTTTAAACATACAGCGACTCCAGCGTGGTCTAGTCGGAGGAGAACGTGTTCTCATCTGGATAGATTGCGATCGAGCCTGTCGGAACGGTTGTATAACTGCAGGGCACAAAAATTTGTGTGTCCCCTCCTGTAGCTGCCTCTGTTTCGACAGGTTCCCTGGATAGCTGGAATTGGCCTGGCCCTAGGAAAGTGGGGAAGGGGTGAAATCCGTTGGGCCCACGTATGGATACCTTGGATCCATAGACCTAGGGTAGGTCTAATCACCTGGGATTCGAACCCACGGTGGGAATAAGGGAGGAGATTTGGGGGAGGAGGGACACAAATGGTTCCTGGAACCAAACCTCACATATATCCGGACACACAAACACACACACACACCCTTATCCGAACATTCACAGGGACACTCACACACACACACATCCATAGACTGTGATAAGGGAGACCATCTGAGGGGACACAGATGGCCTCCTGAAACCACAGATGTAACCGGACACTCCGGTTCGGTTACATCATCCGGACACTCACACTCACACACTGACACACATTCATAGACACAAACTGTGATAAGGGAGACCATCTGAGGGGACACAGATGGCCTCCTGAAACCATAATCATCCGGACACTCACAGGGACCCCCACACTCACCCGGACACTCACACTCACACACTGACACACATCCATAGACAAAAACTGTGATAAGGGAGACCATCTGAGGGGACACAGATGGCCTCCTGGACCCACAGGGTCCATATCCATACAGATCAATATTTAAATATACATATATATTTATAAATATAATTTTTTATATATTTTATTTTTTTATTTAAATAAATATTATTTATTTAAAAATAATAAATTTTATATATTTAAATATATCATTTTTTTTTCGTATATTTTATTATATAATAAATTTATTTATTTATAAAATTTATATAATTATATAAATATATGGATCTTATATAAGATCCAAGATTTGGACCACACACACAAGATTTGGGATCCAAGAGTCATTGCTCGATCCTGCAAGCACAAATAGGTGAGTACACACACACACACACACACACACACACACACACACACACACACGCGGGACCAAAAAGCCAGAGCTCAACCCCTGCAAACAAAACCAGGTGAGAATACACACACACACACACACACACACACACACACACACACACACACACACACACACACACACACACACTCACACACACACACACACACACACACACACACAAACACACACACACACTCATACACACACTAGTTGATAATGGACTGTTTTGTGTTCGTATCCATGTGTACTATTGTCATGACGGACAGACACGTGAAGCTGTATGTGTTTATGTGTACCTGTAATTAAACTGACATGTGTACGGTAATTATCTGTATGTGTCCATTTTAAAGGTACATATTTGTGAATGTTTATTTATGTAAATTGATTGACATATGTACGTATGCCCGCGTTTAATGCTACTGTAATTTATATGGTTAACATGTATACGATTGAATGACATAGTTTCCCATTATAGTCACATTTTTTGTTACTGTTTCGCTGTTCACTCTCACTCTCTGACCCCCGTCGACTAATTGTGCTCACGTGTGTTTGTTCAAGGTACGGTAACCATTGGCTTTTTACCCAATAATTTCCAACTATTTGCAAACAAACATTTCTAAAGAACATCTATGTTTCTGATAAATATTCTTTTTCCTAACATACAAGTCAATCACACAGTACCTAACCTCAGTCAGAAACACTTTTCTTACTATCTCTCTCAACTTCTTTTGCATATATATCCTATCTTAATAAATTTATAATTTAAATTCATAACTGGCAACCCTCTTCCAGCGCCTTCAAGGCCACCAAACATCATTACTTTCTATTAACCTCTCCCAAATTATCTTTTGCATCAATACACACACTAGGGGGCTTTATAGCTGAGTGGACAGCGCTCTCGACTCGTAATCCTAGGGTCAAAAATCGATCCCCCGGTGATGGCGCAAACGAAAATCAGCAGAGTTTCATTCATTCTGATGCTCCTCTTACCGAGCAGTACATAGGTACTTGGGCATTAGACACCTGTTACGGGCTGCTTTCTTGGTGTGTGTATGTGGATTTTTTTTATTAGCTAGTAAAAATTGATTGATTCACAGTTGAGAGGCGGGCCGAAAGAGCAGAGCTCAACCCTCGCAAGAACAACTAGGTGAACACAACTAGATAAATACTAACTAACCACGATCTCGTATAATCTACTACACATGCTACCACCTCCCCCCCACTCCCTAAATCACTCTACCTAAGTCATTAAAAATATAAAACAAATCAATTAATACACCAAAAATACTAACTATAAATAAAGGAACCAAATTTTAAACATACAGCGACTCCAGCGTGGTCTAGTCGGAGGAGAACGTGTTCTCATCTGGATAGATTGCGATCGAGCCTGTCGGAACGGTTGTATAACTGCAGGGCACAAAAATTTGTGTGTCCCCTCCTGTAGCTGCCTCTGTTTCGACAGGTTCCCTGGATAGCTGGAATTGGCCTGGCCCTAGGAAAGTGGGGAAGGGGTGAAATCCGTTGGGCCCACGTATGGATACCTTGGATCCATAGACCTAGGGTAGGTCTAATCACCTGGGATTCGAACCCACAGTGGGAATAAGGGAGGAGATTTGGGGGAGGAGGGACACAAATGGTTCCTGGAACCAAACCTCACATATATCCGGACACACAAACACACACACACACCCTTATCCGAACATTCACAGGGACACTCACACACACACACATCCATAGACTGTGATAAGGGAGACCATCTGAGGGGACACAGATGGCCTCCTGAAACCACAGATGTAACCGGACACTCCGGTTCGGTTACATCATCCGGACACTCACACTCACACACTGACACACATTCATAGACACAAACTGTGATAAGGGAGACCATCTGAGGGGACACAGATGGCCTCCTGAAACCATAATCATCCGGACACTCACAGGGACCCCCACACTCACCCGGACACTCACACTCACACACATCCATAGACAAAAACTGTGATAAGGGAGACCATCTGAGGGGACACAGATGGCCTCCTGGACCCACAGGGTCCATATCCATACAGATCAATATTTAAATATACATATATATTTATAAATATAATTTTTTATATATTTTATTTTTTTATTTAAATAAATATTATTTATTTAAAAATAATAAATTTTATATATTTAAATATATCATTTTTTTTCGTATATTTTATTATATAATAAATTTATTTATTTATAAAATTTATATAATTATATAAATATATGGATCTTATATAAGATCCAAGATTTGGACCACACACACAAGATTTGGGATCCAAGAGTCATTGCTCGATCCTGCAAGCACAAATATGTGAGTACACACACACAGACACACACACACACACACACACGCGGGACCAAAAAGCCAGAGCTCAACCCCTGCAAACAAAACCAGGTGAGAATACACACACACACACACACACACACACACACACACACACACACACACACACACACACACACACACACACACACTCACACACACACACACACACACACACACACACACACACACACAAACACACACACACACTCATACACACACTAGTTGATAATGGACTGTTTTGTGTTCGTATCCATGTGTACTATTGTCATGACGGACAGACACGTGAAGCTGTATGTGTTTATGTGTACCTGTAATTAAACTGACATGTGTACGGTAATTATCTGTATGTGTCCATTTTAAAGGTACATATTTGTGAATGTTTATTTATGTAAATTGATTGACATATGTACGTATGCCCGCGTTTAATGCTACTGTAATTTATATGGTTAACATGTATACGTTTGAATGACATAGTTTCCCATTATAGTCACATTTTTTGTTACTGTTTCGCTGTTCACTCTCACTCTCTGACCCCCGTCGACTAATTGTGCTCACGTGTGTTTGTTCAAGGTACGGTAACCATTGGCTTTTTACCCAATAATTTGCAACTATTTGCAAACAAACATTTCTAAAGAACATCTATGTTTCTGATAAATATTCTTTTTCCTAACATACAAGTCAATCACACAGTACCTAACCTCAGTCAGAAACACTTTTCTTACTATCTCTCTCAACTTCTTTTGCATATATATCCTATCTTAATAAATTTATAATTTAAATTCATAACTGGCAACCCTCTTCCAGCGCCTTCAAGGCCACCAAACATCATTACTTTCCATTAACCTCTCCCAAATTATCTTTTGCACCAATACACACACTAGGGGGCTTTATAGCTGAGTGGACAGCGCTCTCGACTCGTAATCCTAGGGTCAAAAATCGATCCCCCGGTGATGGCGCAAACGAAAATCAGCAGAGTTTCATTCATTCTGATGCTCCTCTTACCGAGCAGTACATAGGTACTTGGGCATTAGACACCTGTTACGGGCTGCTTTCTTGGTGTGTGTATGTGGATTTTTTTTATTAGCTAGTAAAAATTGATTGATTCACAGTTGAGAGGCGGGCCGAAAGAGCAGAGCTCAACCCTCGCAAGAACAACTAGGTGAACACAACTAGATAAATACTAACTAACCACGATCTCGTATAATCTACTACACATGCTACCACCTCCCCCCCACTCCCTAAATCACTCTACATAAGTCATTAAAAATATAAAACAAATCAATTAATACACCAAAAATACTAACTATAAATAAAGGAACCAAATTTTAAACATACAGCGACTCCAGCGTGGTCTAGTCGGAGGAGAACGTGTTCTCATCTGGATAGATTGCGATCGAGCCTGTCGGAACGGTTGTGTAACTGCAGGGCACAAAAATTTGTGTGTCCCCTCCTGTAGCTGCCTCTGTTTCGACAGGTTCCCTGGATAGCTGGAATTGGCCTGGCCCTAGGAAAGTGGGGAAGGGGTGAAATCCGTTGGGCCCACGTATGGATACCTTGGATCCATAGACCTAGGGTAGGTCTAATCACCTGGGATTCGAACCCACGGTGGGAATAAGGGAGGAGATTTGGGTGAGGAGGGACACAAATGGTTCCTGGAACCAAACCTCACATATATCCGGACACACAAACACACACACACACCCTTATCCGAACATTCACAGGGACACTCACACACACACATATCCATAGACTGTGATAAGGGAGACCATCTGAGGGGACACAGATGGCCTCCTGAAACCACAGATGTAACCGGACACTCCGGTTCGGTTACATCATCCGGACACTCACACTCACACACTGACACACATTCATAGACACAAACTGTGATAAGGGAGACCATCTGAGGGGACACAGATGGCCTCCTGAAACCATAATCATCCGGACACTCACAGGGACCCCCACACTCACCCGGACACTCACACTCACACACATCCATAGACAAAAACAGTGATAAGGGAGACCATCTGAGGGGACACAGATGGCCTCCTGGACCCACAGGGTCCATATCCATACAGATCAATATTTAAATATACATATATATTTATAAATATAGTTTTTTATATATTTTATTTATTTATTTAAATAAATATTATTTATTTAAAAATAATAAATTTTATATATTTAAATATATCATTTTTTTCGTATATTTTATTATATAATAAATTTATTTATTTATAAAATTTATATAATTATATAAATATATGGATCTTATATAAGATCCAAGATTTGGACCACACACACAAGATTTGGGATCCAAGAGTCATTGCTCGATCCTGCAAGCACAAATAGGTGAGTACACACACACACACACACACACACGCGGGACCAAAAAGCCAGAGCTCAACCCCTGCAAACAAAACCAGGTGAGAATACACACACACACACACACACACACACACAAACACACACACACACACTCATACACACACTAGTTGATAATGGACTGTTTTGTGTTCGTATCCATGTGTACTATTGTCATGACCGACAGACACGTGAAGCTGTATGTGTTTATGTGTACCTGTAATTAAACTGACATGTGTACGGTAATTATCTGTATGTGTCCATTTTAAAGGTACATATTTGTGAATGTTTATTTATGTAAATTGATTGACATATGTACGTATGCCCGCGTTTAATGCTACTGTAATTTATATGGTTAACATGTATACGTTTGAATGACATAGTTTCCCATTATAGTCACATTTGTTGTTACTGTTTCGCTGTTCACTCTCACTCTCTGACCCCCGTCGACTAATTGTGCTCACGTGTGTTTGTTCAAGGTACGGTAACCATTGGCTTTTTACCCAATAATTTGCAACTATTTGCAAACAAACATTTCTAAAGAACATCTATGTTTCTGATAAATATTCTTTTTCCTAACATACAAGTCAATCACACAGTACCTAACCTCAGTCAGAAACACTTTTCTTACTATCTCTCTCAACTTCTTTTGCATATATATCCTATCTTAATAAATTTATAATTTAAATTCATAACTGGCAACCCTCTTCCAGCGCCTTCAAGGCCACCAAACATCATTACTTTCCATTAACCTCTCCCAAATTATCTTTTGCACCAATACACACACTAGGGGGCTTTATAGCTGAGTGGACAGCGCTCTCGACTCGTAATCCTAGGGTCAAAAATCGATCCCCCGGTGATGGCGCAAACGAAAATCAGCAGAGTTTCATTCATTCTGATGCTCCTCTTACCGAGCAGTACATAGGTACTTGGGCATTAGACACCTGTTACGGGCTGCTTTCTTGGTGTGTGTATGTGGATTTTTTTTATTAGCTAGTAAAAATTGATTGATTCACAGTTGAGAGGCGGGCCGAAAGAGCAGAGCTCAACCCTCGCAAGAACAACTAGGTGAACACAACTAGATAAATACTAACTAACCACGATCTCGTATAATCTACTACACATGCTACCACCTCCCCCCCACTCCCTAAATCACTCTACATAAGTCATTAAAAATATAAAACAAATCAATTAATACACCAAAAATACTAACTATAAATAAAGGAACCAAATTTTAAACATACAGCGACTCCAGCGTGGTCTAGTCGGAGGAGAACGTGTTCTCATCTGGATAGATTGCGATCGAGCCTGTCGGAACGGTTGTGTAACTGCAGGGCACAAATATTTGTGTGTCCCCTCCTGTAGCTGCCTCTGTTTCGACAGGTTCCCTGGATAGCTGGAATTGGCCTGGCCCTAGGAAAGTGGGGAAGGGGTGAAATCCGTTAGGCCCACGGATGGATACCTTGGATCCATAGACCTAGGGTAGGTCTAATCACCTGGGATTCGAACCCACGGTGGGAATAAGGGAGGAGATTTGGGGGAGGAGGGACACAAATGGTTCCTGGAACCAAACCTCACATATATCCGGACACACAACCCCACCCAAACCCCACCCAACCCTCACCCCTCCTATGCACCTCCAGCCCACATTTAACCCCCTCACCTTGTGACCCCCTAACACCTTCCCCCATCTCCCTCTTCCCCTCTTCTACCCCAAAACCCCCACCTACCCCCGATTCCCCCCTAACTAATATACCCTCTCTTCCACTCCCAGCACCCATGCTCCATTCTCATCTCAGCTCTCCGCCCTCAGTATCCCTCTTCCCCCCAACCTCTCAACCTCTATCTGACTCTCAGTCCCACTCTATTTCTCAACCCCCCTATGCTATTCAGACCCCTAACTTTCAGACCCATTATGCCCTTCCTACCCCCCTAGATGCCCAGACCCCATTCGCCTACCAGGCACTCCCAGGCACCCCCCTAGCACCCCCCCACTCACCCCCACAGCCCCCACTTGCCCCCCCAGACACCCCCCAGTTCCCCCCAGACCCCTGGTGAAAGGGGGAACTCTGACACCCGAGTTTCCAAGAAGAGTCTCAAGGTTTGGTACACCAATGCTGATGGGGTAGCCAATAAAGCAGAAGAGATAAAAGAAAGAGTTAGTGAGGCAGACCCAGACATAGTGGCAATAGTGGAAACTAAAATAAATGGCATGATCTCGGATGCAATCTTTCCAGAGGGGTACCAGGTGATAAGAAAAGAAAGGACACAGAGACAGGGAGGAGGAGTGGCACTACTAATAAAGCGGAAATGGAAGTTTGATGAGCTGGAAAATCCGGGTACCAATGAAAGCACAAGCTTCATACATGGAACTCTGACAGTGGATGGGAAGAAGATTGTAATCTTGATACTCTACAATCCCCCACCAAACAGTAGAAGGCCCAGGCAGGAGTACGAGGACAGCAACAAGACATGTATGGATGAACTGCAGAGGGCAGCAACTTTAGCGCATAGAATGAGAGCGGAGCTGCTGGTCATGGGGGACCTAAATCACGGAGAGATAGATTGGGAAACGAGGAATCCCCATGGCGGGGAGGAGACCTGGGGAGCGAAGCTGGTAGACGTTATTGACAGGAATTTCCTAACACAGCATGTGAAAGAAGATACTAGGGAAAGAGGAGGGGATACGCCCAGCCTATTAGATCTCATTATCACTCAGAATGTAGAAGACATCGAGCAGTTGGAACATGAAATACCACTAGGAGCTAGTGACCATTGTGTCCTAGCCTTTGACTACATGATGGAGCTTAAAATTGTGACGAAAGGACAAGAGGTCCGGGAAAGGAGACTTGATTACAGAAAAGGGGACTACAGAAGGATAAGGGACTACCTGGGAGAAGTGCAGTGGGAGGAAGAACTTAGAGGAAAAACAGTGCAAGGTATGATGAACCAAGTCATATTGAAATGCAAGGAGGCTGAAGATAGATTTATTCCAACAATAAAGGAAAAAAGCAGGAGGGAATATAATAACCCATGGTTTAATAGACAGTGTCAGGAAGCAAAGGTGAGAAGCAGGAGGGAGTGGAGGAAGTACAGAAGACAAAGGACAGAGGACAACAGGATTAGATGTAACAGAGCTAGGAATGATTACATTAACATAAGACGAGTGTCGGAAAGAAATTATGAGAACGATATTGCAGTCAAAGCGAAAAAGCAACCAAAATTACTACATAGCCATATAAGAAGGAAGATGTCGGTAAATGACCAAGTGACAAGACTGAGGAAAACAGAAGGGGCATATACAGAAAGCGACAAGGAAATCTGCGAGGTACTGAATGCAAAATTCCATGGAGTGTTCACTACCGAGCCTGAGCAGCTCCCATTGTTAGAAGAGATTACCCAAGATGAAAGACTATCAGATATAGAGGTGACAGCAGAGGATGTAATGAAACAGTTGACAACACTGGATGCAAATAAAGCTGTTGGACCAGACAAAGTATCACCGTGGATACTTAAAGAGGCAGCGCAGGCTCTCAGCGTGCCTCTGGCAATGATCTTCAATGAGTCACTTATGTCGGGAGAATTGCCCAGTTGCTGGAAGAAGGCAAATGTCGTACCGATTTTCAAAAAGGGGGATAGGGAGGAGGCACTTAACTACAGACCCGTATCACTGACAAGCATCCCCTGCAAAATACTTGAAAGAATAATTAGGCTAAGACTTGTTGAGCACCTGGAGAGCATTGGGTTTGTAAACAAGCACCAACATGGGTTCTGGACAGGGAAATCATGCCTAACAAACCTTTTAGAATTCTATGATAAAGTAACAAGGATAAGGCAGGACAGAGAAGGCTGGGCAGACTGCATATTTCTTGACTGCCAAAAGGCCTTTGATACGGTACCGCACATGAGACTGCTATACAAACTTGAGAGGCAGGCAGGAGTAAGCGGAAAGGCCCTAGTATGGGTGAAGAACTACCTAACAGGAAGGAGCCAGAGCCAGTTCAAATTACTTTCTTTGGTGATCTGTATCAAAGCGGATTCAATTATGTTTCTGTTATAGGTGCTTTTACAATTTGTTATTGAAGACGCACTCTCCCAACTCTCTCTTTATGTATCGCAACATAAATACTCTGTAAGACATGGCCAATTATCTAATGCTTTGTTTGTGCATTTGTCAGAAAAAGCTCACCAAATTGATTGGGAGAGTGCGTCTTCATAACAAATTGTAAAAGCACCTATAACAGAAACATAATTGAATCCGCTTTGATACAGATCACCAAAGAAAGTAATTTGAATATTAGCAGTGGTCTATATAACTTAGATCCATTTCTAATAGATCAGCTAAAGGGCGATTTAAGTAGAATCATTGAAAAACATTTGTCTCACTAATTTATTGTATATATTTACCTCTTTATGTTATAATTACCTATGTATTATGCTTGTATGTCTGCTGTATCAGATGGGCCATTGGGCTACATCGGATGGGCCAATTGGGTGCATCTGATGGGCCAATGGGCCTTCTGCGTTGTCCAAGTATTGTACCTCACCTTACTTCACCACTCTCTCCTGCCTATTTATACCCATCACTCGATCTGTAAAATGACCTTCTGAAGATGTATTTAATATACGAAAGTACTTAAGGAAATTTCCTGTTTCATTTTTCCTCCGTGGTCTGACATTGTCTTATATATTTATAAATATAATTTTTTATATATTTTATTTATTTATTTAAATAAATATTATTTATTTAAAAATAATAAATTTTATATATTTAAATATATCATTTTTTTCGTATATTTTATTATATAATAAATTTATTTATTTATAAAATTTATATAATTATATAAATATATGGATCTTATATAAGATCCAAGATTTGGACCACACACACAAGATTTGGGATCCAAGAGTCATTGCTCGATCCTGCAAGCACAAATAGGTGAGTACACACACACACACACACACACGCGGGACCAAAAAGCCAGAGCTCAACCCCTGCAAACAAAACCAGGTGAGAATACACACACACACTCACACACACACACACACACACACACACAAACACACACACTCATACACACACTAGTTGATAATGGACTGTTTTGTGTTCGTATCCATGTGTACTATTGTCATGACGGACAGACACGTGAAGCTGTATGTGTTTATGTGTACCTGTAATTAAACTGACATGTGTACGGTAATTATCTGTATGTGTCCATTTTAAAGGTACATATTTGTGAATGTTTATTTATGTAAATTGATTGACATATGTACGTATGCCCGCGTTTAATGCTACTGTAATTTATATGGTTAACATGTATACGTTTGAATGACATAGTTTCCCATTATAGTCACATTTTTTGTTACTGTTTCGCTGTTCACTCTCACTCTCTGACCCCCGTCGACTAATTGTGCTCACGTGTGTTTGTTCAAGGTACGGTAACCATTGGCTTTTTACCCAATAATTTGCAACTATTTGCAAACAAACATTTCTAAAGAACATCTATGTTTCTGATAAATATTCTTTTTCCTAACATACAAGTCAATCACACAGTACCTAACCTCAGTCAGAAACACTTTTCTTACTATCTCTCTCAACGTCTTTTGCATATATATCCTATCTTAATAAATTTATAATTTAAATTCATAACTGGCAACCCTCTTCCAGCGCCTTCAAGGCCACCAAACATCATTACTTTCCATTAACCTCTCCCAAATTATCTTTTGCACCAATACACACACTAGGGGGCTTTATAGCTGAGTGGACAGCGCTCTCGACTCGTAATCCTAGGGTCAAAAATCGATCCCCCGGTGATGGCGCAAACGAAAATCAGCAGAGTTTCATTCATTCTGATGCTCCTCTTACCGAGCAGTACATAGGTACTTGGGCATTAGACACCTGTTACGGGCTGCTTTCTTGGTGTGTGTATGTGGATTTTTTTTATTAGCTAGTAAAAATTGATTGATTCACAGTTGAGAGGCGGGCCGAAAGAGCAGAGCTCAACCCTCGCAAGAACAACTAGGTGAACACAACTAGATAAATACTAACTAACCACGATCTCGTATAATCTACTACACATGCTACCACCTCCCCCCCACTCCCTAAATCACTCTACATAAGTCATTAAAAATATAAAACAAATCAATTAATACACCAAAAATACTAACTATAAATAAAGGAACCAAATTTTAAACATACAGCGACTCCAGCGTGGTCTAGTCGGAGGAGAACGTGTTCTCATCTGGATAGATTGCGATCGAGCCTGTCGGAACGGTTGTGTAACTGCAGGGCACAAATATTTGTGTGTCCCCTCCTGTAGCTGCCTCTGTTTCGACAGGTTCCCTGGATAGCTGGAATTGGCCTGGCCCTAGGAAAGTGGGGAAGGGGTGAAATCCGTTGGGCCCACGGATGGATACCTTGGATCCATAGACCTAGGGTAGGTCTAATCACCTGGGATTCGAACCCACGGTGGGAATAAGGGAGGAGATTTGGGGGAGGAGGGACACAAATGGTTCCTGGAACCAAACCTCACATATATCCGGACACACAAACACACACACACACCCTTATCCGAACATTCACAGGGACACACACACACACACATCCATAGACTGTGATAAGGGAGACCATCTGAGGGGACACAGATGGCCTCCTGAAACCACAGATGTAACCGGACACTCCGGTTCGGTTACATCATCCGGACACTCACACTCACACACTGACACACATTCATAGACACAAACTGTGATAAGGGAGACCATCTGAGGGGACACAGATGGCCTCCTGAAACCATAATCATCCGGACACTCACAGGGACCCCCACACTCACCCGGACACTCACACTCACACACATCCATAGACAAAAACTGTGATAAGGGAGACCATCTGAGGGGACACAGATGGCCTCCTGGACCCACAGGGTCCATATCCATACAGATCAATATTTAAATATACATATATATTTATGTGTGTATATCACGAAAATAAACACGTGATTAAGAATGTGACAATGTCAGACCACGGAGGAAAAATGAAACAGGAAATTTCCTTAAGTACTTTCGTATATTAAATACATCTTCAGAAGGTCATTTTACAGATCGAGTGATGGGTATAAATAGGCAGGAGAGAGTGGTGAAGTAAGGTGAGGTACAATACTTGGACAACGCAGAAGGCCCATTGGCCCATCAGATGCACCCAATTGGCCCATCCGATGTAGCCCAATGGCCCATCTGATACAGCAGACATACAAGCATAATACATAGGTAATTATTACATAAAGAGGTAAATATATACAATAAATTAGTGAGACAAATGTTTTTCAATGATTCTACTTAAATCGCCTTTTAGCTGATCTATTAGAAATGGATCTAAGTTATAAAGACCACTGCTAATATTCAAATTACTTTCTTTGGTGATCTGTATCAAAGCGGATTCAATTATGTTTCTGTTATAGGTGCTTTTACAATTTGTTATTGAAGACGCACTCTCCCAACTCTCTCTTTATGTATCGCAACATAAATACTCTGTAAGACATGGCCAATTATCTAATGCTTTGTTTGTGCATTTGTCAGAAAAAGCTCACCAAATTGATTGGGAGAGTGCGTCTTCAATAACAAATTGTAAAAGCACCTATAACAGAAACATAATTGAATCCGCTTTGATACAGATCACCAAAGAAAGTAATTTGAGAGACCATCTGAGGGGACACAGATGGCCTCCTGGACCCACAGGGTCCATATCCATACATATCAATATTTAAATATACATATATATTTATAAATATAATTTTTTATATATTTTATTTATTTATTTAAATAAATATTATTTATTTAAAAATAATGAATTTTATATATTTAAATATATCATTTTTTTCGTATATTTTATTATATAATAAATTTATTTATTTATAAAATTTATATAATTATATAAATATATGGATCTTATATAAGATCCAAGATTTGGACCACACACACAAGATTTGGGATCCAAGAGTCATTGCTCGATCCTGCAAGCACAAATAGGTGAGTACACACACACACACACACACACACACGCGGGACCAAAAAGCCAGAGCTCAACCCCTGCAAACAAAACCAGGTGAGAATACACACACACACACACACTCACACACACACACACACACACACAAACACACACACACACTCATACACACACTAGTTGATAATGGACTGTTTTGTGTTCGTATCCATGTGTACTATTGTCATGACCGACAGACACGTGAAGCTGTATGTGTTTATGTGTACCTGTAATTAAACTGACATGTGTACGGTAATTATCTGTATGTGTCCATTTTAAAGGTACATATTTGTGAATGTTTATTTATGTAAATTGATTGACATATGTACGTATGCCCGCGTTTAATGCTACTGTAATTTATATGGTTAACATGTATACGTTTGAATGACATAGTTTCCCATTATAGTCAAATTTTTTGTTACTGTTTCGCTGTTCACTCTCACTCTCTGACCCCCGTCGACTAATTGTGCTCACGTGTGTTTGTTCAAGGTACGGTAACCATTGGCTTTTTACCCAATAATTTGCAACTATTTGCAAACAAACATTTCTAAAGAACATCTATGTTTCTGATAAATATTCTTTTTCCTAACATACAAGTCAATCACACAGTACCTAACCTCAGTCAGAAACACTTTTCTTACTATCTCTCTCAACGTCTTTTGCATATATATCCTATCTTAATAAATTTATAATTTAAATTCATAACTGGCAACCCTCTTCCAGCGCCTTCAAGGCCACCAAACATCATTACTTTCCATTAACCTCTCCCAAATTATCTTTTGCACCAATACACACACTAGGGGGCTTTATAGCTGAGTGGACAGCGCTCTCGACTCGTAATCCTAGGGTCAAAAATCGATCCCCCGGTGATGGCGCAAACGAAAATCAGCAGAGTTTCATTCATTCTGATGCTCCTCTTACCGAGCAGTACATAGGTACTTGGGCATTAGACACCTGTTACGGGCTGCTTTCTTGGTGTGTGTATGTGGATTTTTTTTATTAGCTAGTAAAAATTGATTGATTCACAGTTGAGAGGCGGGCCGAAAGAGCAGAGCTCAACCCTCGCAAGAACAACTAGGTGAACACAACTAGATAAATACTAACTAACCACGATCTCGTATAATCTACTACACATGCTACCACCTCCCCCCCACTCCCTAAATCACTCTACATAAGTCATTAAAAATATAAAACAAATCAATTAATACACCAAAAATACTAACTATAAATAAAGGAACCAAATTTTAAACATACAGCGACTCCAGCGTGGTCTAGTCGGAGGAGAACGTGTTCTCATCTGGATAGATTGCGATCGAGCCTGTCGGAACGGTTGTGTAACTGCAGGGCACAAATATTTGTGTGTCCCCTCCTGTAGCTGCCTCTGTTTCGACAGGTTCCCTGGATAGCTGGAATTGGCCTGGACCTAGGAAAGTGGGGAAGGGGTGAAATCCGTTGGGCCCACGGATGGATACCTTGGATCCATAGACCTAGGGTAGGTCTAGTCACCTGGGATTCGAACCCACGGTGGGAATAAGGGAGGAGATTTGGGGGAGGAGGGACACAAATGGTTCCTGGAACCAAACCTCACATATATCCGGACACACAAACACACACACACACCCTTATCCGAACATTCACAGGGACACTCACATACACACACATCCATAGACTGTGATAAGGGAGACCATCTGAGGGGACACAGATGGCCTCCTGAAACCACAGATGTAACCGGACACTCCGGTTCGGTTACATCATCCGGACACTCACACTCACACACTGACACACATTCATAGACACAAACTGTGATAAGGGAGACCATCTGAGGGGACACAGATGGCCTCCTGAAACCATAATCATCCGGACACTCACAGGGACCCCCACACTCACCCGGACACTCACACTCACACACATCCATAGACAAAAACTGTGATAAGGGAGACCATCTGAGGGGACACAGATGGCCTCCTGGACCCACAGGGTCCATATCCATACAGATCAATATTTAAATATACATATATATTTATGTGTGTATATCACGAAAATAAACACGTGATTAAGAATGTGACAATGTCAGACCACGGAGGAAAAATGAAACAGGAAATTTCCTTAAGTACTTTCGTATATTAAATACATCTTCAGAAGGTCATTTTACAGATCGAGTGATGGGTATAAATAGGCAGGAGAGAGTGGTGAAGTAAGGTGAGGTACAATACTTGGACAACGCAGAAGGCCCATTGGCCCATCAGATGCACCCAATTGGGCCATCCGATGTAGCCCAATGGCCCATCTGATACAGCAGACATACAAGCATAATACATAGGTAATTATAACATAAAGAGGTAAATATATACAATAAATTAGTGAGACAAATGTTTTTCAATGATTCTACTTAAATCGCCCTTTAGCTGATCTATTAGAAATGGATCTAAGTTATATAGACCACTGCTAATATTCAAATTACTTTCTTTGGTGATCTGTATCAAAGCGGATTCAATTATGTTTCTGTTATAGGTGCTTTTACAATTTGTTATTGAAGACGCACTCTCCCAACTCTCTCTTTATGTATCGCAACATAAATACTCTGTAAGACATGGCCAATTATCTAATGCTTTGTTTGTGCATTTGTCAGAAAAAGCTCACCAAATTGATTGGGAGAGTGCGTCTTCAATAACAAATTGTAAAAGCACCTATAACAGAAACATAATTGAATCCGCTTTGATACAGATCACCAAAGAAAGTAATTTGAGAGACCATCTGAGGGGACACAGATGGCCTCCTGGACCCACAGGGTCCATATCCATACAGATCAATATTTAAATATACATATATATTTATAAATATAATTTTTTATATATTTTATTTATTTATTTAAATAAATATTATTTATTTAAAAATAATGAATTTTATATATTTAAATATATCATTTTTTTCGTATATTTTATTATATAATAAATTTATTTATTTATAAAATTTATATAATTATATAAATATATGGATCTTATATAAGATCCAAGATTTGGACCACACACACAAGATTTGGGATCCAAGAGTCATTGCTCGATCCTGCAAGCACAAATAGGTGAGTACACACACACACACACACACGCGGGACCAAAAAGCCAGAGCTCAACCCCTGCAAACAAAACCAGGTGAGAATACACACACACACACACACACACACACACACACACACACACACACACACACACACACACACACACACACACACACACACACACACACACACACACACACACACTCACACACACACACACACACACACACACACAAACACACACACACACTCATACACACACTAGTTGATAATGGACTGTTTTGTGTTCGTATCCATGTGTACTATTGTCATGACCGACAGACACGTGAAGCTGTATGTGTTTATGTGTACCTGTAATTAAACTGACATGTGTACGGTAATTATCTGTATGTGTCC
This sequence comes from Procambarus clarkii, assembly GCF_040958095.1. NCBI lineage: Eukaryota > Metazoa > Arthropoda > Malacostraca > Decapoda > Cambaridae > Procambarus > Procambarus clarkii. The sequence goes on along the minus strand of NC_091217.1, from coordinate 19,301,768 downwards.
ATTTTAAAGGTAAATATTTGTGAATGTTTATTTATGTAAATTGATTGACATATGTACGTATGCCCGCGTTTAATGCTACTGTAATTTATATGGTTAACATGTATACGTTTGAATGACATAGTTTCCCATTATAGTCACATTTTTTGTTACTGTTTCGCTGTTCACTCTCACTCTCTGACCCCCGTCGACTAATTGTGCTCACGTGTGTTTGTTCAAGGTACGGTAACCATTGGCTTTTTACCCAATAATTTGCAACTATTTGCAAACAAACATTTCTAAAGAACATCTATGTTTCTGATAAATATTCTTTTTCCTAACATACAAGTCAATCACACAGTACCTAACCTCAGTCAGAAACACTTTTCTTACTATCTCTCTCAACGTCTTTTGCATATATATCCTATCTTAACAAATTTATAATTTAAATTCATAACTGGCAACCCTCTTCCAGCGCCTTCAAGGCCACCAAACATCATTACTTTCCATTAACCTCTCCCAAATTATCTTTTGCACCAATACACACACTAGGGGGCTTTATAGCTGAGTGGACAGCGCTCTCGACTCGTAATCCTAGGGTCAAAAATCGATCCCCCGGTGATGGCGCAAACGAAAATCAGCAGAGTTTCATTCATTCTGATGCTCCTCTTACCGAGCAGTACATAGGTACTTGGGCATTAGACACCTGTTACGGGCTGCTTTCTTGGTGTGTGTATGTGGATTTTTTTTATTAGCTAGTAAAAATTGATTGATTCACAGTTGAGAGGCGGGCCGAAAGAGCAGAGCTCAACCCTCGCAAGAACAACTAGGTGAACACAACTAGATAAATACTAACTAACCACGATCTCGTATAATCTACTACACATGCTACCACCTCCCCCCCACTCCCTAAATCACTCTACATAAGTCATTAAAAATATAAAACAAATCAATTAATACACCAAAAATACTAACTATAAATAAAGGAACCAAATTTTAAACATACAGCGACTCCAGCGTGGTCTAGTCGGAGGAGAACGTGTTCTCATCTGGATAGATTGCGATCGAGCCTGTCGGAACGGTTGTGTAACTGCAGGGCACAAATATTTGTGTGTCCCCTCCTGTAGCTGCCTCTGTTTCGACAGGTTCCCTGGATAGCTGGAATTGGCCTGGCCCTAGGAAAGTGGGGAAGGGGTGAAATCCGTTGGGCCCACGGATGGATACCTTGGATCCATAGACCTAGGGTAGGTCTAATCACCTGGGATTCGAACCCACGGTGGGAATAAGGGAGGAGATTTGGGGGAGGAGGGACACAAATGGTTCCTGGAACCAAACCTCACATATATCCGGACACACAAACACACACACACACCCTTATCCGAACATTCACAGGGACACTCACATACACACACATCCATAGACTGTGATAAGGGAGACCATCTGAGGGGACACAGATGGCCTCCTGAAACCACAGATGTAACCGGACACTCCGGTTCGGTTACATCATCCGGACACTCACACTCACACACTGACACACATTCATAGACACAAACTGTGATAAGGGAGACCATCTGAGGGGACACAGATGGCCTCCTGAAACCATAATCATCCGGACACTCACAGGGACCCCCACACTCACCCGGACACTCACACTCACACACATCCATAGACAAAAACTGTGATAAGGGAGACCATCTGAGGGGACACAGATGGCCTCCTGGACCCACAGGGTCCATATCCATACAGATCAATATTTAAATATACATATATATTTATGTGTGTATATCACGAAAATAAACACGTGATTAAGAATGTGACAATGTCAGACCACGGAGGAAAAATGAAACAGGAAATTTCCTTAAGTACTTTCGTATATTAAATACATCTTCAGAAGGTCATTTTACAGATCGAGTGATGGGTATAAATAGGCAGGAGAGAGTGGTGAAGTAAGGTGAGGTACAATACTTGGACAACGCAGAAGGCCCATTGGCCCATCAGATGCACCCAATTGGGCCATCCGATGTAGCCCAATGGCCCATCTGATACAGCAGACATACAAGCATAATACATAGGTAATTATAACATAAAGAGGTAAATATATACAATAAATTAGTGAGACAAATGTTTTTTCAATGATTCTACTTAAATCGCCCTTTAGCTGATCTATTAGAAATGGATCTAAGTTATATAGACCACTGCTAATATTCAAATTACTTTCTTTGGTGATCTGTATCAAAGCGGATTCAATTATGTTTCTGTTATAGGTGCTTTTACAATTTGTTATTGAAGACGCACTCTCCCAACTCTCTCTTTATGTATCGCAACATAAATACTCTGTAAGACATGGCCAATTATCTAATGCTTTGTTTGTGCATTTGTCAGAAAAAGCTCACCAAATTGATTGGGAGAGTGCGTCTTCAATAACAAATTGTAAAAGCACCTATAACAGAAACATAATTGAATCCGCTTTGATACAGATCACCAAAGAAAGTAATTTGAGAGACCATCTGAGGGGACACAGATGGCCTCCTGGACCCACAGGGTCCATATCCATACAGATCAATATTTAAATATACATATATATTTATAAATATAATTTTTTATATATTTTATTTATTTATTTAAATAAATATTATTTATTTAAAAATAATGAATTTTATATATTTAAATATATCATTTTTTTCGTATATTTTATTATATAATAAATTTATTTATTTATAAAATTTATATAATTATATAAATATATGGATCTTATATAAGATCCAAGATTTGGACCACACACACAAGATTTGGGATCCAAGAGTCATTGCTCGATCCTGCAAGCACAAATAGGTGAGTACACACACACACACACACACACGCGGGACCAAAAAGCCAGAGCTCAACCCCTGCAAACAAAACCAGGTGAGAATACACACACACACACACACACACACACACACACACACACACACACACACACACACACACACACACACACACACACACACACACACACACACACACACTCACACACACACACACACACACACACAACACACACACACACTCATACACACACTAGTTGATAATGGACTGTTTTGTGTTCGTATCCATGTGTACTATTGTCATGACCGACAGACACGTGAAGCTGTATGTGTTTATGTGTACCTGTAATTAAACTGACATGTGTACGGTAATTATCTGTATGTGTCCATTTTAAAGGTAAATATTTGTGAATGTTTATTTATGTAAATTGATTGACATATGTACGTATGCCCGCGTTTAATGCTACTGTAATTTATATGGTTAACATGTATACGTTTGAATGACATAGTTTCCCATTATAGTCACATTTTTTGTTACTGTTTCGCTGTTCACTCTCACTCTCTGACCCCCGTCGACTAATTGTGCTCACGTGTGTTTGTTCAAGGTACGGTAACCATTGGCTTTTTACCCAATAATTTGCAACTATTTGCAAACAAACATTTCTAAAGAACATCTATGTTTCTGATAAATATTCTTTTTCCTAACATACAAGTCAATCACACAGTACCTAACCTCAGTCAGAAACACTTTTCTTACTATCTCTCTCAACGTCTTTTGCATATATATCCTATCTTAACAAATTTATAATTTAAATTCATAACTGGCAACCCTCTTCCAGCGCCTTCAAGGCCACCAAACATCATTACTTTCCATTAACCTCTCCCAAATTATCTTTTGCACCAATACACACACTAGGGGGCTTTATAGCTGAGTGGACAGCGCTCTCGACTCGTAATCCTAGGGTCAAAAATCGATCCCCCGGTGATGGCGCAAACGAAAATCAGCAGAGTTTCATTCATTCTGATGCTCCTCTTACCGAGCAGTACATAGGTACTTGGGCATTAGACACCTGTTACGGGCTGCTTTCTTGGTGTGTGTATGTGGATTTTTTTTATTAGCTAGTAAAAATTGATTGATTCACAGTTGAGAGGCGGGCAGAAAGAGCAGAGCTCAACCCTCGCAAGAACAACTAGGTGAACACAACTAGATAAATACTAACTAACCACGATCTCGTATAATCTACTACACATGCTACCACCTCCCCCCCACTCCCTAAATCACTCTACATAAGTCATTAAAAATATAAAACAAATCAATTAATACACCAAAAATACTAACTATAAATAAAGGAACCAAATTTTAAACATACAGCGACTCCAGCGTGGTCTAGTCGGAGGAGAACGTGTTCTCATCTGGATAGATTGCGATCGAGCCTGTCGGAACGGTTGTGTAACTGCAGGGCACAAATATTTGTGTGTCCCCTCCTGTAGCTGCCTCTGTTTCGACAGGTTCCCTGGATAGCTGGAATTGGCCTGGCCCTAGGAAAGTGGGGAAGGGGTGAAATCCGTTGGGCCCACGGATGGATACCTTGGATCCATAGACCTAGGGTAGGTCTAATCACCTGGGATTCGAACCCACGGTGGGAATAAGGGAGGAGATTTGGGGGAGGAGGGACACAAATGGTTCCTGGAACCAAACCTCACATATATCCGGACACACAAACACACACACACACCCTTATCCGAACATTCACAGGGACACTCACACACACACACATCCATAGACTGTGATAAGGGAGACCATCTGAGGGGACACAGATGGCCTCCTGAAACCACAGATGTAACCGGACACTCCGGTTCGGTTACATCATCCGGACACTCACACTCACACACTGACACACATTCATAGACACAAACTGTGATAAGGGAGACCATCTGAGGGGACACAGATGGCCTCCTGAAACCATAATCATCCGGACACTCACAGGGACCCCCACACTCACCCGGACACTCACACTCACACACATCCATAGACAAAAACTGTGATAAGGGAGACCATCTGAGGGGACACAGATGGCCTCCTGGACCCACAGGGTCCATATCCATACAGATCAATATTTAAATATACATATATATTTATAAATATAATTTTTTATATATTTTATTTATTTATTTAAATAAATATTATTTATTTAAAAATAATAAATTTTATATATTTAAATATATCATTTTTTTCGTATATTTTATTATATAATAAATTTATTTATTTATAAAATTTATATAATTATATAAATATATGGATCTTATATAAGATCCAAGATTTGGACCACACACACAAGATTTGGGATCCAAGAGTCATTGCTCGATCCTGCAAGCACAAATAGGTGAGTACACACACACACACACACACGCGGGACCAAAAAGCCAGAGCTCAACCCCTGCAAACAAAACCAGGTGAGAATACACACACACACACACACACACACACACACACACACACACACACACACACACACACTCACACACACACACACACACACACACACAAACACACACACACACTCATACACACACTAGTTGATAATGGACTGTTTTGTGTTCGTATCCATGTGTACTATTGTCATGACCGACAGACACGTGAAGCTGTATGTGTTTATGTGTACCTGTAATTAAACTGACATGTGTACGGTAATTATCTGTATGTGTCCATTTTAAAGGTACATATTTGTGAATGTTTATTTATGTAAATTGATTGACATATGTACGTATGCCCGCGTTTAATGCTACTGTAATTTATATGGTTAACATGTATACGTTTGAATGACATAGTTTCCCATTATAGTCACATTTTTTGTTACTGTTTCGCTGTTCACTCTCACTCTCTGACCCCCGTCGACTAATTGTGCTCACGTGTGTTTGTTCAAGGTACGGTAACCATTGGCTTTTTACCCAATAATTTGCAACTATTTGCAAACAAACATTTCTAAAGAACATCTATGTTTCTGATAAATATTCTTTTTCCTAACATACAAGTCAATCACACAGTACCTAACCTCAGTCAGAAACACTTTTCTTACTATCTCTCTCAACGTCTTTTGCATATATATCCTATCTTAACAAATTTATAATTTAAATTCATAACTGGCAACCCTCTTCCAGCGCCTTCAAGGCCACCAAACATCATTACTTTCCATTAACCTCTCCCAAATTATCTTTTGCACCAATACACACACTAGGGGGCTTTATAGCTGAGTGGACAGCGCTCTCGACTCGTAATCCTAGGGTCAAAAATCGATCCCCCGGTGATGGCGCAAACGAAAATCAGCAGAGTTTCATTCATTCTGATGCTCCTCTTACCGAGCAGTACATAGGTACTTGGGCATTAGACACCTGTTACGGGCTGCTTTCTTGGTGTGTGTATGTGGATTTTTTTTATTAGCTAGTAAAAATTGATTGATTCACAGTTGAGAGGCGGGCCGAAAGAGCAGAGCTCAACCCTCGCAAGAACAACTAGGTGAACACAACTAGATAAATACTAACTAACCACGATCTCGTATAATCTACTACACATGCTACCACCTCCCCCCCACTCCCTAAATCACTCTACATAAGTCATTAAAAATATAAAACAAATCAATTAATACACCAAAAATACTAACTATAAATAAAGGAACCAAATTTTAAACATACAGCGACTCCAGCGTGGTCTAGTCGGAGGAGAACGTGTTCTCATCTGGATAGATTGCGATCGAGCCTGTCGGAACGGTTGTGTAACTGCAGGGCACAAATATTTGTGTGTCCCCTCCTGTAGCTGCCTCTGTTTCGACAGGTTCCCTGAATAGCTGGAATTGGCCTGGCCCTAGGAAAGTGGGGAAGGGGTGAAATCCGTTGGGCCCACGGATGGATACCTTGGATCCATAGACCTAGGGTAGGTCTAATCACCTGGGATTCGAACCCACGGTGGGAATAAGGGAGGAGATTTGGGGGAGGAGGGACACAAATGGTTCCTGGAACCAAACCTCACATATATCCGGACACACAAACACACACACACACCCTTATCCGAACATTCACAGGGACACTCACATACACACACATCCATAGACTGTGATAAGGGAGACCATCTGAGGGGACACAGATGGCCTCCTGAAACCACAGATGTAACCGGACACTCCGGTTCGGTTACATCATCCGGACACTCACACTCACACACTGACACACATTCATAGACACAAACTGTGATAAGGGAGACCATCTGAGGGGACACAGATGGCCTCCTGAAACCATAATCATCCGGACACTCACAGGGACCCCCACACTCACCCGGACACTCACACTCACACACATCCATAGACAAAAACTGTGATAAGGGAGACCATCTGAGGGGACACAGATGGCCTCCTGGACCCACAGGGTCCATATCCATACAGATCAATATTTAAATATACATATATATTTATAAATATAATTTTTTATATATTTTATTTATTTATTTAAATAAATATTATTTATTTAAAAATAATAAATTTTATATATTTAAATATATCATTTTTTTCGTATATTTTATTATATAATAAATTTATTTATTTATAAAATTTATATAATTATATAAATATATGGATCTTATATAAGATCCAAAATTTGGACCACACACACAAGATTTGGGATCCAAGAGTCATTGCTCGATCCTGCAAGCACAAATAGGTGAGTACACACACACACACACACACACGCGGGACCAAAAAGCCAGAGCTCAACCCCTGCAAACAAAACCAGGTGAGAATACACACACACACACACACACACACACACACACACACACACACACACACACTCACACACACACACACACAAACACACACACACACTCATACACACACTAGTTGATAATGGACTGTTTTGTGTTCGTATCCATGTGTACTATTGTCATGACCGACAGACACGTGAAGCTGTATGTGTTTATGTGTACCTGTAATTAAACTGACATGTGTACGGTAATTATCTGTATGTGTCCATTTTAAAGGTACATATTTGTGAATGTTTATTTATGTAAATTGATTGACATATGTACGTATGCCCGCGTTTAATGCTACTGTAATTTATATGGTTAACATGTATACGTTTGAATGACAGTTTCCCATTATAGTCATATTTTTTATTACTGTTTCGCTGTTCACTCTCACTCTCTGACCCCCGTCGACTAATTGTGCTCACGTGTGTTTGTTCAAGGTACGGTAACCATTGGCTTTTTACCCAATAATTTGCAACTATTTGCAAACAAACATTTCTAAAGAACATCTATGTTTCTGATAAATATTCTTTTTCCTAACATACAAGTCAATCACACAGTACCTAACCTCAGTCAGAAACACTTTTCTTACTATCTCTCTCAACGTCTTTTGCATATATATCCTATCTTAATAAATTTATAATTTAAATTCATAACTGGCAACCCTCTTCCAGCGCCTTCAAGGCCACCAAACATCATTACTTTCCATTAACCTCTCCCAAATTATCTTTTGCACCAATACACACACTAGGGGGCTTTATAGCTGAGTGGACAGCGCTCTCGACTCGTAATCCTAGGGTCAAAAATCGATCCCCCGGTGATGGCGCAAACGAAAATCAGCAGAGTTTCATTCATTCTGATGCTCCTCTTACCGAGCAGTACATAGGTACTTGGGCATTAGACACCTGTTACGGGCTGCTTTCTTGGTGTGTGTATGTGGATTTTTTTTATTAGCTAGTAAAAATTGATTGATTCACAGTTGAGAGGCGGGCCGAAAGAGCAGAGCTCAACCCTCGCAAGAACAACTAGGTGAACACAACTAGATAAATACTAACTAACCACGATCTCGTATAATCTACTACACATGCTACCACCTCCCCCCCACTCCCTAAATCACTCTACATAAGTCATTAAAAATATAAAACAAATCAATTAATACACCAAAAATACTAACTATAAATAAAGGAACCAAATTTTAAACATACAGCGACTCCAGCGTGGTCTAGTCGGAGGAGAACGTGTTCTCATCTGGATAGATTGCGATCGAGCCTGTCGGAACGGTTGTGTAACTGCAGGGCACAAATATTTGTGTGTCCCCTCCTGTAGCTGCCTCTGTTTCGACAGGTTCCCTGGATAGCTGGAATTGGCCTGGCCCTAGGAAAGTGGGGAAGGGGTGAAATCCGTTGGGCCCACGGATGGATACCTTGGATCCATAGACCTAGGGTAGGTCTAATCACCTGGGATTCGAACCCACGGTGGGAATAAGGGAGGAGATTTGGGGGAGGAGGGACACAAATGGTTCCTGGAACCAAACCTCACATATATCCGGACACACAAACACACACACACACCCTTATCCGAACATTCACAGGGACACTCACATACACACACATCCATAGACTGTGATAAGGGAGACCATCTGAGGGGACACAGATGGCCTCCTGAAACCACAGATGTAACCGGACACTCCGGTTCGGTTACATCATCCGGACACTCACACTCACACACTCACACACATTCATAGACACAAACTGTGATAAGGGAGACCATCTGAGGGGACACAGATGGCCTCCTGAAACCATAATCATCCGGACACTCACAGGGACCCCCACACTCACCCGGACACTCACACTCACACACATCCATAGACAAAAACTGTGATAAGGGAGACCATCTGAGGGGACACAGATGGCCTCCTGGACCCACAGGGTCCATATCCATACAGATCAATATTTAAATATACATATATATTTATGTGTGTATATCACGAAAATAAACACGTGATTAAGAATGTGACAATGTCAGACCACGGAGGAAAAATGAAACAGGAAATTTCCTTAAGTACTTTCGTATATTAAATACATCTTCAGAAGGTCATTTTACAGATCGAGTGATGGGTATAAATAGGCAGGAGAGAGTGGTGAAGTAAGGTGAGGTACAATACTTGGACAACGCAGAAGGCCCATTGGCCCATCAGATGCACCCAATTGGGCCATCCGATGTAGCCCAATGGCCCATCTGATACAGCAGACATACAAGCATAATACATAGGTAATTATAACATAAAGAGGTAAATATATACAATAAATTAGTGAGACAAATGTTTTTCAATGATTCTACTTAAATCGCCCTTTAGCTGATCTATTAGAAATGGATCTAAGTTATATAGACCACTGCTAATATTCAAATTACTTTCTTTGGTGATCTGTATCAAAGCGGATTCAATTATGTTTCTGTTATAGGTGCTTTTACAATTTGTTATTGAAGACGCACTCTCCCAACTCTCTCTTTATGTATCGCAACATAAATACTCTGTAAGACATGGCCAATTATCTAATGCTTTGTTTGTGCATTTGTCTGAAAAAGCTCACCAAATTGATTGGGAGAGTGCGTCTTCAATAACAAATTGTAAAAGCACCTATAACAGAAACATAATTGAATCCGCTTTGATACAGATCACCAAAGAAAGTAATTTGAGAGACCATCTGAGGGGACACAGATGGCCTCCTGGACCCACAGGGTCCATATCCATACAGATCAATATTTAAATATACATATATATTTATAAATATAATTTTTTATATATTTTATTTATTTATTTAAATAAATATTATTTATTTAAAAATAATGAATTTTATATATTTAAATATATCATTTTTTCGTATATTTTATTATATAATAAATTTATTTATTTATAAAATTTATATAATTATATAAATATATGGATCTTATATAAGATCCAAGATTTGGACCACACACACAAGATTTGGGATCCAAGAGTCATTGCTCGATCCTGCAAGCACAAATAGGTGAGTACACACACACACACACACACACGCGGGACCAAAAAGCCAGAGCTCAACCCCTGCAAACAAAACCAGGTGAGAATACACACACACACACACACACACACACACACTCACACACACACACACACACACACACACAAACACACACACACACTCATACACACACTAGTTGATAATGGACTGTTTTGTGTTCGTATCCATGTGTACTATTGTCATGACCGACAGACACGTGAAGCTGTATGTGTTTATGCGTACCTGTAATTAAACTGACATGTGTACGGTAATTATCTGTATGTGTCCATTTTAAAGGTACATATTTGTGAATGTTTATTTATGTAAATTGATTGACATATGTACGTATGCCCGCGTTTAATGCTACTGTAATTTATATGGTTAACATGTATACGTTTGAATGACATAGTTTCCCATTATAGTCACATTTTTTGTTACTGTTTCGCTGTTCACTCTCACTCTCTGACCCCCGTCGACTAATTGTGCTCACGTGTGTTTGTTCAAGGTACGGTAACCATTGGCTTTTTACCCAATAATTTGCAACTATTTGCAAACAAACATTTCTAAAGAACATCTTTGTTTCTGATAAATATTCTTTTTCCTAACATACAAGTCAATCACACAGTACCTAACCTCAGTCAGAAACACTTTTCTTACTATCTCTCTCAACGTCTTTTGCATATATATCCTATCTTAACAAATTTATAATTTAAATTCATAACTGGCAACCCTCTTCCAGCGCCTTCAAGGCCACCAAACATCATTACTTTCCATTAACCTCTCCCAAATTATCTTTTGCACCAATACACACACTAGGGGGCTTTATAGCTGAGTGGACAGCGCTCTCGACTCGTAATCCTAGGGTCAAAAATCGATCCCCCGGTGATGGCGCAAACGAAAATCAGCAGAGTTTCATTCATTCTGATGCTCCTCTTACCGAGCAGTACATAGGTACTTGGGCATTAGACACCTGTTACGGGCTGCTTTCTTGGTGTGTGTATGTGGATTTTTTTTATTAGCTAGTAAAAATTGATTGATTCACAGTTAAGAGGCGGGCCGAAAGAGCAGAGCTCAACCCTCGCAAGAACAACTAGGTGAACACAACTAGATAAATACTAACTAACCACGATCTCGTATAATCTACTACACATGCTACCACCTCCCCCCCACTCCCTAAATCACTCTACATAAGTCATTAAAAATATAAAACAAATCAATTAATACACCAAAAATACTAACTATAAATAAAGGAACCAAATTTTAAACATACAGCGACTCCAGCGTGGTCTAGTCGGAGGAGAACGTGTTCTCATCTGGATAGATTGCGATCGAGCCTGTCGGAACGGTTGTGTAACTGCAGGGCACAAATATTTGTGTGTCCCCTCCTGTAGCTGCCTCTGTTTCGACAGGTTCCCTGGATAGCTGGAATTGGCCTGGCCCTAGGAAAGTGGGGAAGGGGTGAAATCCGTTGGGCCCACGGATGGATACCTTGGATCCATAGACCTAGGGTAGGTCTAATCACCTGGGATTCGAACCCACGGTGGGAATAAGGGAGGAGATTTGGGGGAGGAGGGACACAAATGGTTCCTGGAACCAAACCTCACATATATCCGGACACACAAACACACACACACACCCTTATCCGAACATTCACAGGGACACTCACACACACACACATCCATAGACTGTGATAAGGGAGACCATCTGAGGGGACACAGATGGCCTCCTGAAACCACAGATGTAACCGGACACTCCGGTTCGGTTACATCATCCGGACACTCACACTCACACACTGACACACATTCATAGACACAAACTGTGATAAGGGAGACCATCTGAGGGGACACAGATGGCCTCCTGAAACCATAATCATCCGGACACTCACAGGGACCCCCACACTCACACTCACACACATCCATAGACAAAAACTGTGATAAGGGAGACCATCTGAGGGGACACAGATGGCCTCCTGGACCCACAGGGTCCATATCCATACAGATCAATATTTAAATATACATATATATTTATAAATATAATTTTTTATATATTTTATTTATTTATTTAAATAAATATTATTTATTTAAAAATAATAAATTTTATATATTTAAATATATCATTTTTTTCGTATATTTTATTATATAATAAATTTATTTATTTATAAAATTTATATAATTATATAAATATATGGATCTTATATAAGATCCAAAATTTGGACCACACACACAAGATTTGGGATCCAAGAGTCATTGCTCGATCCTGCAAGCACAAATAGGTGAGTACACACACACACACACACACACACACACACACACACGCGGGACCAAAAAGCCAGAGCTCAACCCCTGCAAACAAAACCAGGTGAGAATACACACACACACACACACACACACACACACACACACACACACACACACACACACACACACACACACACACACACACACACACACTCACACACACACACACACAAACACACACACACACTCATACACACACTAGTTGATAATGGACTGTTTTGTGTTCGTATCCATGTGTACTATTGTCATGACCGACAGACACGTGAAGCTGTATGTGTTTATGTGTACCTGTAATTAAACTGACATGTGTACGGTAATTATCTGTATGTGTCCATTTTAAAGGTACATATTTGTGAATGTTTATTTATGTAAATTGATTTACATATGTACGTATGCCCGCGTTTAATGCTACTGTAATTTATATGGTTAACATGTATACGTTTGAATGACAGTTTCCCATTATAGTCATATTTTTTGTTACTGTTTCGCTGTTCACTCTTACTCTCTGACCCCCGTCGACTAATTGTGCTCACGTGTGTTTGTTCAAGGTACGGTAACCATTGGCTTTTTACCCAATAATTTGCAACTATTTGCAAACAAACATTTCTAAAGAACATCTATGTTTCTGATAAATATTCTTTTTCCTAACATACAAGTCAATCACACAGTACCTAACCTCAGTCAGAAACACTTTTCTTACTATCTCTCTCAACGTCTTTTGCATATATATCTTATCTTAATAAATTTATAATTTAAATTCATAACTGGCAACCCTCTTCCAGCGCCTTCAAGGCCACCAAACATCATTACTTTCCATTAACCTCTCCCAAATTATCTTTTGCACCAATACACACACTAGGGGGCTTTATAGCTGAGTGGACAGCGCTCTCGACTCGTAATCCTAGGGTCAAAAATCGATCCCCCGGTGATGGCGCAAACGAAAATCAGCAGAGTTTCATTCATTCTGATGCTCCTCTTACCGAGCAGTACATAGGTACTTGGGCATTAGACACCTGTTACGGGCTGCTTTCTTGGTGTGTGTATGTGGATTTTTTTTATTAGCTTGTAAAAATTGATTGATTCACAGTTGAGAGGCGGGCCGAAAGAGCAGAGCTCAACCCTCGCAAGAACAACTAGGTGAACACAACTAGATAAATACTAACTAACCACGATCTCGTATAATCTACTACACATGCTACCACCTCCCCCCCACTCCCTAAATCACTCTACATAAGTCATTAAAAATATAAAACAAATCAATTAATACACCAAAAATACTAACTATAAATAAAGGAACCAAATTTTAAACATACAGCGACTCCAGCGTGGTCTAGTCGGAGGAGAACGTGTTCTCATCTGGATAGATTGCGATCGAGCCTGTCGGAACGGTTGTGTAACTGCAGGGCACAAATATTTGTGTGTCCCCTCCTGTAGCTGCCTCTGTTTCGACAGGTTCCCTGGATAGCTGGAATTGGCCTGGCCCTAGGAAAGTGGGGAAGGGGTGAAATCCGTTGGGCCCACGGATGGATACCTTGGATCCATAGACCTAGGGTAGGTCTAATCACCTGGGATTCGAACCCACGGTGGGAATAAGGGAGGAGATTTGGGGGAGGAGGGACACAAATGGTTCCTGGAACCAAACCTCACATATATCCGGACACACAAACACACACACACACCCTTATCCGAACATTCACAGGGACACTCACACACACACACATCCATAGACTGTGATAAGGGAGACCATCTGAGGGGACACAGATGGCCTCCTGAAACCACAGATGTAACCGGACACTTCGGTTCGGTTACATCATCCGGACACTCACACTCACACACTGACACACATTCATAGACACAAACTGTGATAAGGGAGACCATCTGAGGGGACACAGATGGCCTCCTGAAACCAAAATCATCCGGACACTCACAGGGACCCCCACACTCACCCGGACACTCACACTCACACACATCCATAGACAAAAACTGTGATAAGGGAGACCATCTGAGGGGACACAGATGGCCTCCTGGACCCACAGGGTCCATATCCATACAGATCAATATTTAAATATACATATATATTTATAAATATAATTTTTTATATATTTTATTTATTTATTTAAATAAATATTATTTATTTAAAAATAATAAATTTTATATATTTAAATATATCATTTTTTTCGTATATTTTATTATATAATAAATTTATTTATTTATAAAATTTATATAATTATATAAATATATGGATCTTATATAAGATCCAAGATTTGGACCACACACACAAGATTTGGGATCCAAGAGTCATTGCTCGATCCTGCAAGCACAAATAGGTGAGTACACACACACACACACACACACACACGCGGGACCAAAAAGCCAGAGCTCAACCCCTGCAAACAAAACCAGGTGAGAATACACACACACACACACACACACATACACACACACACACACACACACACACACACACACACACACACACACTCACACACACACACACACACACACACACAAACACACACACACACTCATACACACACTAGTTGATAATGGACTGTTTTGTGTTCGTATCCATGTGTACTATTGTCATGACCGACAGACACGTGAAGCTGTATGTGTATATGTGTACCTGTAATTAAACTGACATGTGTACGGTAATTATCTGTATGTGTCCATTTTAAAGGTACATATTTGTGAATGTTTATTTATGTAAATTGATTGACATATGTACGTATGCCCGCGTTTAATGCTACTGTAATTTATATGGTTAACATGTATACGTTTGAATGACATAGTTTCCCATTATAGTCACATTTTTTGTTACTGTTTCGCTGTTCACTCTCACTCTCTGACCCCCGTCGACTAATTGTGCTCACGTGTGTTTGTTCAAGGTACGGTGACCATTGGCTTTTTACCCAATAATTTGCAACTATTTGCAAACAAACATTTCTAAATAACATCTATGTTTCTGATAAATATTCTTTTTCCTAACATACAAGTCAATCACACAGTACCTAACCTCAGTCAGAAACACTTTTCTTACTATCTCTCTCAACGTCTTTTGCATATATATCCTATCTTAATAAATTTATAATTTAAATTCATAACTGGCAACCCTCTTCCAACGCCTTCAAGGCCACCAAACATCATTACTTTCCATTAACCTCTCCCAAATTATCTTTTGCACCAATACACACACTAGGGGGCTTTATAGCTGAGTGGACAGCGCTCTCGACTCGTAATCCTAGGGTCAAAAATCGATCCCCCGGTGATGGCGCAAACGAAAATCAGCAGAGTTTCATTCATTCTGATGCTCCTCTTACCGAGCAGTACATAGGTACTTGGGCATTAGACACCTGTTACGGGCTGCTTTCTTGGTGTGTGTATGTGGATTTTTTTTATTAGCTAGTAAAAATTGATTGATTCACAGTTGAGAGGCGGGCCGAAAGAGCAGAGCTCAACCCTCGCAAGAACAACTAGGTGAACACAACTAGATAAATACTAACTAACCACGATCTCGTATAATCTACTACACATGCTACCACCTCCCCCCCACTCCCTAAATCACTCTACATAAGTCATTAAAAATATAAAACAAATCAATTAATACACCAAAAATACTAACTATAAATAAAGGAACCAAATTTTAAACATACAGCGACTCCAGCGTGGTCTAGTCGGAGGAGAACGTGTTCTCATCTGGATAGATTGCGATCGAGCCTGTCGGAACGGTTGTGTAACTGCAGGGCACAAATATTTGTGTGTCCCCTCCTGTAGCTGCCTCTGTTTCGACAGGTTCCCTGGATAGCTGGAATTGGCCTGGCCCTAGGAAAGTGGGGAAGGGGTGAAATCCGTTGGGCCCACGGATGGATACCTTGGATCCATAGACCTAGGGTAGGTCTAATCACCTGGGATTCGAACCCACGGTGGGAATAAGGGAGGAGATTTGGGGGAGGAGGGACACAAATGGTTCCTGGAACCAAACCTCACATATATCCGGACACACAAACACACACACACACCCTTATCCGAACATTCACAGGGACACTCACACACACACACATCCATAGACTGTGATAAGGGAGACCATCTGAGGGGACACAGATGGCCTCCTGAAACCACAGATGTAACCGGACACTCCGGTTCGGTTACATCATCCGGACACTCACACTCACACACTGACACACATTCATAGACACAAACTGTGATAAGGGAGACCATCTGAGGGGACACAGATGGCCTCCTGAAACCATAATCATCCGGACACTCACAGGGACCCCCACACTCACCCGGACACTCACACTCACACACATCCATAGACAAAAACTGTGATAAGGGAGACCATCTGAGGGGACACAGATGGCCTCCTGGACCCACAGGGTCCATATCCATACAGACCAATATTTAAATATACATATATATTTATAAATATAATTTTTTATATATTTTATTTATTTATTTAAATAAATATTATTTATTTAAAAATAATAAATTTTATATATTTAAATATATCATTTTTTTCGTATATTTTATTATATAATAAATTTATTTATTTATAAAATTTATATAATTATATAAATATATGGATCTTATATAAGATCCAAAATTTGGACCACACACACAAGATTTGGGATCCAAGAGTCATTGCTCGATCCTGCAAGCACAAATAGGTGAGTACACACACACACACACACACACACACACACACGCGGGACCAAAAAGCCAGAGCTCAACCCCTGCAAACAAAACCAGGTGAGAATACACACACACACACACACACACACACACACACACACACACACACACACACACACACACACACACACACACACACACACTCACACACACACACACACAAACACACACACACACTCATACACACACTAGTTGATAATGGACTGTTTTGTGTTCGTATCCATGTGTACTATTGTCATGACCGACAGACACGTGAAGCTGTATGTGTTTATGTGTACCTGTAATTAAACTGACATGTGTACGGTAATTATCTGTATGTGTCCATTTTAAAGGTACATATTTGTGAATGTTTATTTTTGTAAATTGATTGACATATGTACGTATGCCCGCGTTTAATGCTACTGTAATTTATATGGTTAACATGTATACGTTTGAATGACAGTTTCCCATTATAGTCATATTTTTTGTTACTGTTTCGCTGTTCACTCTCACTCTCTGACCCCCGTCGACTAATTGTGCTCACGTGTGTTTGTTCAAGGTACGGTAACCATTGGCTTTTTACCCAATAATTTGCAACTATTTGCAAACAAACATTTCTAAAGAACATCTATGTTTCTGATAAATATTCTTTTTCCTAACATACAAGTCAATCACACAGTACCTAACCTCAGTCAGAAACACTTTTCTTACTATCTCTCTCAACGTCTTTTGCATATATATCCTATCTTAATAAATTTATAATTTAAATTCATAACTGGCAACCCTCTTCCAGCGCCTTCAAGGCCACCAAACATCATTACTTTCCATTAACCTCTCCCAAATTATCTTTTGCACCAATACACACACTAGGGGGCTTTATAGCTGAGTGGACAGCGCTCTCGACTCGTAATCCTAGGGTCAAAAATCGATCCCCCGGTGATGGCGCAAACGAAAATCAGCAGAGTTTCATTCATTCTGATGCTCCTCTTACCGAGCAGTACATAGGTACTTGGGCATTAGACACCTGTTACGGGCTGCTTTCTTGGTGTGTGTATGTGGATTTTTTTTATTAGCTAGTAAAAATTGATTGATTCACAGTTGAGAGGCGGGCCGAAAGAGCAGAGCTCAACCCTCGCAAGAACAACTAGGTGAACACAACTAGATAAATACTAACTAACCACGATCTCGTATAATCTACTACACATGCTACCACCTCCCCCCCACTCCCTAAATCACTCTACATAAGTCATTAAAAATATAAAACAAATCAATTAATACACCAAAAATACTAACTATAAATAAAGGAACCAAATTTTAAACATACAGCGACTCCAGCGTGGTCTAGTCGGAGGAGAACGTGTTCTCATCTGGATAGATTGCGATCGAGCCTGTCGGAACGGTTGTGTAACTGCAGGGCACAAATATTTGTGTGTCCCCTCCTGTAGCTGCCTCTGTTTCGACAGGTTCCCTGGATAGCTGGAATTGGCCTGGCCCTAGGAAAGTGGGGAAGGGGTGAAATCCGTTGGGCCCACGGATGGATACCTTGGATCCATAGACCTAGGGTAGGTCTAATCACCTGGGATTCGAACCCACGGTGGGAATAAGGGAGGAGATTTGGGGGAGGAGGGACACAAATGGTTCCTGGAACCAAACCTCACATATATCCGGACACACAAACACACACACACACCCTTATCCGAACATTCACAGGGACACTCACATACACACACATCCATAGACTGTGATAAGGGAGACCATCTGAGGGGACACAGATGGCCTCCTGAAACCACAGATGTAACCGGACACTCCGGTTCGGTTACATCATCCGGACACTCACACTCACACACATTCATAGACACAAACTGTGATAAGGGAGACCATCTGAGGGGACACAGATGGCCTCCTGAAACCATAATCATCCGGACACTCACAGGGACCCCCACACTCACCCGGACACTCACACTCACACACATCTATAGACAAAAACTGTGATAAGGGAGACCATCTGAGGGGACACAGATGGCCTCCTGGACCCACAGGGTCCATATCCATACAGATCAATATTTAAATATACATATATATTTATGTGTGTATATCACGAAAATAAACACGTGATTAAGAATGTGACAATGTCAGACCACGGAGGAAAAATGAAACAGGAAATTTCCTTAAGTACTTTCGTATATTAAATACATCTTCAGAAGGTCATTTTACAGATCGAGTGATGGGTATAAATAGGCAGGAGAGAGTGGTGAAGTAAGGTGAGGTACAATACTTGGACAACGCAGAAGGCCCATTGGCCCATCAGATGCACCCAATTGGGCCATCCGATGTAGCCCAATGGCCCATCTGATACAGCAGACATACAAGCATAATACATAGGTAATTATAACATAAAGAGGTAAATATATACAATAAATTAGTGAGACAAATGTTTTTCAATGATTCTACTTAAATCGCCCTTTAGCTGATCTATTAGAAATGGATCTAAGTTATATAGACCACTGCTAATATTCAAATTACTTTCTTTGGTGATCTGTATCAAAGCGGATTCAATTATGTTTCTGTTATAGGTGCTTTTACAATTTGTTATTGAAGACGCACTCTCCCAACTCTCTCTTTATGTATCGCAACATAAATACTCTGTAAGACATGGCCAATTATCTAATGCTTTGTTTGTGCATTTGTCTGAAAAAGCTCACCAAATTGATTGGGAGAGTGCGTCTTCAATAACAAATTGTAAAAGCACCTATAACAGAAACATAATTGAATCCGCTTTGATACAGATCACCAAAGAAAGTAATTTGAGAGACCATCTGAGGGGACACAGATGGCCTCCTGGACCCACAGGGTCCATATCCATACAGATCAATATTTAAATATACATATATATTTATAAATATAATTTTTTATATATTTTATTTATTTATTTAAATAAATATTATTTATTTAAAAATAATGAATTTTATATATTTAAATATATCATTTTTTTCGTATATTTTATTATATAATAAATTTATTTATTTATAAAATTTATATAAATATATGGATCTTATATAAGATCCAAGATTTGGACCACACACACAAGATTTGGGATCCAAGAGTCATTGCTCGATCCTGCAAGCACAAATAGGTGAGTACACACACACACACACACACACGCGGGACCAAAAAGCCAGAGCTCAACCCCTGCAAACAAAACCAGGTGAGAATACACACACACACACACACACACACACACTCACACACACACACACACACACACACACAAACACACACACACACTCATACACACACTAGTTGATAATGGACTGTTTTGTGTTCGTATCCATGTGTACTATTGTCATGACCGACAGACACGTGAAGCTGTATGTGTTTATGCGTACCTGTAATTAAACTGACATGTGTACGGTAATTATCTGTATGTGTCCATTTTAAAGGTACATATTTGTGAATGTTTATTTATGTAAATTGATTGACATATGTACGTATGCCCGCGTTTAATGCTACTGTAATTTATATGGTTAACATGTATACGTTTGAATGACATAGTTTCCCATTATAGTCACATTTTTTGTTACTGTTTCGCTGTTCACTCTCACTCTCTGACCCCCGTCGACTAATTGTGCTCACGTGTGTTTGTTCAAGGTACGGTAACCATTGGCTTTTTACCCAATAATTTGCAACTATTTGCAAACAAACATTTCTAAAGAACATCTATGTTTCTGATAAATATTCTTTTTCCTAACATACAAGTCAATCACACAGTACCTAACCTCAGTCAGAAACACTTTTCTTACTATCTCTCTCAACGTCTTTTGCATATATATCCTATCTTAACAAATTTATAATTTAAATTCATAACTGGCAACCCTCTTCCAGCGCCTTCAAGGCCACCAAACATCATTACTTTCCATTAACCTCTCCCAAATTATCTTTTGCACCAATACACACACTAGGGGGCTTTATAGCTGAGTGGACAGCGCTCTCGACTCGTAATCCTAGGGTCAAAAATCGATCCCCCGGTGATGGCGCAAACGAAAATCAGCAGAGTTTCATTCATTCTGATGCTCCTCTTACCGAGCAGTACATAGGTACTTGGGCATTAGACACCTGTTACGGGCTGCTTTCTTGGTGTGTGTATGTGGATTTTTTTTATTAGCTAGTAAAAATTGATTGATTCACAGTTGAGAGGCGGGCCGAAAGAGCAGAGCTCAACCCTCGCAAGAACAACTAGGTGAACACAACTAGATAAATACTAACTAACCACGATCTCGTATAATCTACTACACATGCTACCACCTCCCCCCCACTCCCTAAATCACTCTACATAAGTCATTAAAAATATAAAACAAATCAATTAATACACCAAAAATACTAACTATAAATAAAGGAACCAAATTTTAAACATACAGCGACTCCAGCGTGGTCTAGTCGGAGGAGAACGTGTTCTCATCTGGATAGATTGCGATCGAGCCTGTCGGAACGGTTGTGTAACTGCAGGGCACAAATATTTGTGTGTCCCCTCCTGTAGCTGCCTCTGTTTCGACAGGTTCCCTGGATAGCTGGAATTGGCCTGGCCCTAGGAAAGTGGGGAAGGGGTGAAATCCGTTGGGCCCACGGATGGATACCTTGGATCCATAGACCTAGGGTAGGTCTAATCACCTGGGATTCGAACCCACGGTGGGAATAAGGGAGGAGATTTGGGGGAGGAGGGACACAAATGGTTCCTGGAACCAAACCTCACATATATCCGGACACACAAACACACACACACACCCTTATCCGAACATTCACAGGGACACTCACACACACACACATCCATAGACTGTGATAAGGGAGACCATCTGAGGGGACACAGATGGCCTCCTGAAACCACAGATGTAACCGGACACTCCGGTTCGGTTACATCATCCGGACACTCACACTCACACACTGACACACATTCATAGACACAAACTGTGATAAGGGAGACCATCTGAGGGGACACAGATGGCCTCCTGAAACCATAATCATCCGGACACTCACAGGGACCCCCACACTCACACTCACACACATCCATAGACAAAAACTGTGATAAGGGAGACCATCTGAGGGGACACAGATGGCCTCCTGGACCCAAAGGGTCCATATCCATACAGATCAATATTTAAATATACATATATATTTATAAATATAATTTTTTATATATTTTATTTATTTATTTAAATAAATATTATTTATTTAAAAATAATAAATTTTATATATTTAAATATATCATTTTTTTCGTATATTTTATTATATAATAAATTTATTTATTTATAAAATTTATATAATTATATAAATATATGGATCTTATATAAGATCCAAGATTTGGACCACACACACAAGATTTGGGATCCAAGAGTCATTGCTCGATCCTGCAAGCACAAATAGGTGAGTACACACACACACACACACACACACACACACACACACGCGGGACCAAAAAGCCAGAGCTCAACCCCTGCAAACAAAACCAGGTGAGAATACACACACACACACACACACACACACACACACACACACACACACACACACACACACACACACACACACACACACACACACACACACACACACACACTCACACACACACAAACACACACACACACTCATACACACACTAGTTGATAATGGACTGTTTTGTGTTCGTATCCATGTGTACTATTGTCATGACCGACAGACACGTGAAGCTGTATGTGTTTATGTGTACCTGTAATTAGACTGACATGTGTACGGTAATTATCTGTATGTGTCCATTTTAAAGGTACATATTTGTGAATGTTTATTTATGTAAATTGATTGACATATGTACGTATGCCCGCGTTTAATGCTACTGTAATTTATATGGTTAACATGTATACGTTTGAATGACAGTTTCCCATTATAGTCATATTTTTTGTTACTGTTTCGCTGTTCACTCTCACTCTCTGACCCCCGTCGACTAATTGTGCTCACGTGTGTTTGTTCAAGGTACGGTAACCATTGGCTTTTTACCCAATAATTTGCAACTATTTGCAAACAAACATTTCTAAAGAACATCTATGTTTCTGATAAATATTCTTTTTCCTAACATACAAGTCAATCACACAGTACCTAACCTCAGTCAGAAACACTTTTCTTACTATCTCTCTCAACGTCTTTTGCATATATATCCTATCTTAATAAATTTATAATTTAAATTCATAACTGGCAACCCTCTTCCAGCGCCTTCAAGGCCACCAAACATCATTACTTTCCATTAACCTCTCCCAAATTATCTTTTGCACCAATACACACACTAGGGGGCTTTATAGCTGAGTGGACAGCGCTCTC
Organism: Procambarus clarkii; assembly: GCF_040958095.1. Classification (NCBI taxonomy): domain Eukaryota; kingdom Metazoa; phylum Arthropoda; class Malacostraca; order Decapoda; family Cambaridae; genus Procambarus; species Procambarus clarkii. The sequence goes on along the minus strand of NC_091217.1, from coordinate 19,277,851 downwards.
GACTCGTAATCCTAGGGTCAAAAATCGATCCCCCGGTGATGGCGCAAACGAAAATCAGCAGAGTTTCATTCATTCTGATGCTCCTCTTACCGAGCAGTACATAGGTACTTGGGCATTAGACACCTGTTACGGGCTGCTTTCTTGGTGTGTGTATGTGGATTTTTTTTATTAGCTAGTAAAAATTGATTGATTCACAGTTGAGAGGCGGGCCGAAAGAGCAGAGCTCAACCCTCGCAAGAACAACTAGGTGAACACAACTAGATAAATACTAACTAACCACGATCTCGTATAATCTACTACACATGCTACCACCTCCCCCCCACTCCCTAAATCACTCTACATAAGTCATTAAAAATATAAAACAAATCAATTAATACACCAAAAATACTAACTATAAATAAAGGAACCAAATTTTAAACATACAGCGACTCCAGCGTGGTCTAGTCGGAGGAGAACGTGTTCTCATCTGGATAGATTGCGATCGAGCCTGTCGGAACGGTTGTGTAACTGCAGGGCACAAATATTTGTGTGTCCCCTCCTGTAGCTGCCTCTGTTTCGACAGGTTCCCTGGATAGCTGGAATTGGCCTGGCCCTAGGAAAGTGGGGAAGGGGTGAAATCCGTTGGGCCCACGGATGGATACCTTGGATCCATAGACCTAGGGTAGGTCTAATCACCTGGGATTCGAACCCACGGTGGGAATAAGGGAGGAGATTTGGGGGAGGAGGGACACAAATGGTTCCTGGAACCAAACCTCACATATATCCGGACACACAAACACACACACACACCCTTATCCGAACATTCACAGGGACACTCACACACACACACATCCATAGACTGTGATAAGGGAGACCATCTGAGGGGACACAGATGGCCTCCTGAAACCACAGATGTAATCGGACACTCCGGTTCGGTTACATCATCCGGACACTCACACTCACACACTGACACACATTCATAGACACAAACTGTGATAAGGGAGACCATCTGAGGGGACACAGATGGCCTCCTGAAACCAAAATCATCCGGACACTCACAGGGACCCCCACACTCACCCGGACACTCACACTCACACACATCCATAGACAAAAACTGTGATAAGGGAGACCATCTGAGGGGACACAGATGGCCTCCTGGACCCACAGGGTCCATATCCATACAGATCAATATTTAAATATACATATATATTTATAAATATAATTTTTTATATATTTTATTTATTTATTTAAATAAATATTATTTATTTAAAAATAATAAATTTTATATATTTAAATATATCATTTTTTTCGTATATTTTATTATATAATAAATTTATTTATTTATAAAATTTATATAATTATATAAATATATGGATCTTATATAAGATCCAAGATTTGGACCACACACACAAGATTTGGGATCCAAGAGTCATTGCTCGATCCTGCAAGCACAAATAGGTGAGTACACACACACACACACACACACACACGCGGGACCAAAAAGCCAGAGCTCAACCCCTGCAAACAAAACCAGGTGAGAATACACACACACACACACACACACACACACACACACACACACACACACACACACACACACACACACACACACACACACACACACACACACTCACACACACACACACACACAAACACACACACACACTCATACACACACTAGTTGATAATGGACTGTTTTGTGTTCGTATCCATGTGTACTATTGTCATGACCGACAGACACGTGAAGCTGTATGTGTTTATGTGTACCTGTAATTAAACTGACATGTGTACGGTAATTATCTGTATGTGTCCATTTTAAAGGTACATATTTGTGAATGTTTATTTATGTAAATTGATTGACATATGTACGTATGCCCGCGTTTAATGCTACTGTAATTTATATGGTTAACATGTATACGTTTGAATGACAGTTTCCCATTATAGTCACATTTTTTGTTACTCTTTCGCTGTTCACTCTCACTCTCTGACCCCCGTCGACTAATTGTGCTCACGTGTGTTTGTTCAAGGTACGGTAACCATTGGCTTTTTACCCAATAATTTGCAACTATTTGCAAACAAACATTTCTAAAGAACATCTATGTTTCTGATAAATATTCTTTTTCCTAACATACAAGTCAATCACACAGTACCTAACCTCAGTCAGAAACACTTTTCTTACTATCTCTCTCAACGTCTTTTGCATATATATCCTATCTTAATAAATTTATAATTTAAATTCATAACTGGCAACCCTCTTCCAGCGCCTTCAAGGCCACCAAACATCATTACTTTCCATTAACCTCTCCCAAATTATCTTTTGCACCAATACACACACTAGGGGGCTTTATAGCTGAGTGGACAGCGCTCTCGACTCGTAATCCTAGGGTCAAAAATCGATCCCCCGGTGATGGCGCAAACGAAAATCAGCAGAGTTTCATTCATTCTGATGCTCCTCTTACCGAGCAGTACATAGGTACTTGGGCATTAGACACCTGTTACGGGCTGCTTTCTTGGTGTGTGTATGTGGATTTTTTTTATTAGCTAGTAAAAATTGATTGATTCACAGTTGAGAGGCGGGCCGAAAGAGCAGAGCTCAACCCTCGCAAGAACAACTAGGTGAACACAACTAGATAAATACTAACTAACCACGATCTCGTATAATCTACTACACATGCTACCACCTCCCCCCCACTCCCTAAATCACTCTACATAAGTCATTAAAAATATAAAACAAATCAATTAATACACCAAAAATACTAACTATAAATAAAGGAACCAAATTTTAAACATACAGCGACTCCAGCGTGGTCTAGTCGGAGGAGAACGTGTTCTCATCTGGATAGATTGCGATCGAGCCTGTCGGAACGGTTGTGTAACTGCAGGGCACAAATATTTGTGTGTCCCCTCCTGTAGCTGCCTCTGTTTCGACAGGTTCCCTGGATAGCTGGAATTGGCCTGGCCCTAGGAAAGTGGGGAAGGGGTGAAATCCGTTGGGCCCACGGATGGATACCTTGGATCCATAGACCTAGGGTAGGTCTAATCACCTGGGATTCGAACCCACGGTGGGAATAAGGGAGGAGATTTGGGGGAGGAGGGACACAAATGGTTCCTGGAACCAAACCTCACATATATCCGGACACACAAACACACACACACACCCTTATCCGAACATTCACAGGGACACTCACACACACACACATCCATAGACTGTGATAAGGGAGACCATCTGAGGGGACACAGATGGCCTCCTGAAACCACAGATGTAACCGGACACTCCGGTTCGGTTACATCATCCGGACACTCACACTCACACACTGACACACATTCATAGACACAAACTGTGATAAGGGAGACCATCTGAGGGGACACAGATGGCCTCCTGAAACCATAATCATCCGGACACTCACAGGGACCCCCACACTCACCCGGACACTCACACTCACACACATCCATAGACAAAAACTGTGATAAGGGAGACCATCTGAGGGGACACAGATGGCCTCCTGGACCCACAGGGTCCATATCCATACAGATCAATATTTAAATATACATATATATTTATAAATATAATTTTTTATATATTTTATTTATTTATTTAAATAAATATTATTTATTTAAAAATAATAAATTTTATATATTTAAATATATCATTTTTTTCGTATATTTTATTATATAATAAATTTATTTATTTATAAAATTTATATAATTATATAAATATATGGATCTTATATAAGATCCAAAATTTGGACCACACACACAAGATTTGGGATCCAAGAGTCATTGCTCGATCCTGCAAGCACAAATAGGTGAGTACACACACACACACACACACACACACGCGGGACCAAAAAGCCAGAGCTCAACCCCTGCAAACAAAACCAGGTGAGAATACACACACACACACACACACACACACACACACACACACACACACACACACACACACACACACACACACACACACACACACTCACACACACACACACACAAACACACACACACACACTCATACACACACTAGTTGATAATGGACTGTTTTGTGTTCGTATCCATGTGTACTATTGTCATGACCGACAGACACGTGAAGCTGTATGTGTTTATGTGTACCTGTAATTAAACTGACATGTGTACGGTAATTATCTGTATGTGTCCATTTTAAAGGTACATATTTGTGAATGTTTATTTATGTAAATTGATTGACATATGTACGTATGCCCGCGTTTAATGCTACTGTAATTTATATGGTTAACATGTATACGTTTGAATGACAGTTTCCCATTATAGTCATATTTTTTGTTACTGTTTCGCTGTTCACTCTCACTCTCTGACCCCCGTCGACTAATTGTGCTCACGTGTGTTTGTTCAAGGTACGGTAACCATTGGCTTTTTACCCAATAATTTGCAACTATTTGCAAACAAACATTTCTAAAGAACATCTATGTTTCTGATAAATATTCTTTTTCCTAACATACAAGTCAATCACACAGTACCTAACCTCAGTCAGAAACACTTTTCTTACTATCTCTCTCAACGTCTTTTGCATATATATCCTATCTTAATAAATTTATAATTTAAATTCATAACTGGCAACCCTCTTCCAGCGCCTTCAAGGCCACCAAACATCATTACTTTCCATTAACCTCTCCCAAATTATCTTTTGCACCAATACACACACTAGGGGGCTTTATAGCTGAGTGGACAGCGCTCTCGACTCGTAATCCTAGGGTCAAAAATCGATCCCCCGGTGATGGCGCAAACGAAAATCAGCAGAGTTTCATTCATTCTGATGCTCCTCTTACCGAGCAGTACATAGGTACTTGGGCATTAGACACCTGTTACGGGCTGCTTTCTTGGTGTGTGTATGTGGATTTTTTTTATTAGCTAGTAAAAATTGATTGATTCACAGTTGAGAGGCGGGCCGAAAGAGCAGAGCTCAACCCTCGCAAGAACAACTAGGTGAACACAACTAGATAAATACTAACTAACCACGATCTCGTATAATCTACTACACATGCTACCACCTCCCCCCCACTCCCTAAATCACTCTACATAAGTCATTAAAAATATAAAACAAATCAATTAATACACCAAAAATACTAACTATAAATAAAGGAACCAAATTTTAAACATACAGCGACTCCAGCGTGGTCTAGTCGGAGGAGAACGTGTTCTCATCTGGATAGATTGCGATCGAGCCTGTCGGAACGGTTGTGTAACTGCAGGGCACAAATATTTGTGTGTCCCCTCCTGTAGCTGCCTCTGTTTCGACAGGTTCCCTGGATAGCTGGAATTGGTCTGGCCCTAGGAAAGTGGGGAAGGGGTGAAATCCGTTGGGCCCACGGATGGATACCTTGGATCCATAGACCTAGGGTAGGTCTAATCACCTGGGATTCGAACCCACGGTGGGAATAAGGGAGGAGATTTGGGGGAGGAGGGACACAAATGGTTCCTGGAACCAAACCTCACATATATCCGGACACACAAACACACACACACACCCTTATCCGAACATTCACAGGGACACTCACACACACACACATCCATAGACTGTGATAAGGGAGACCATCTGAGGGGACACAGATGGCCTCCTGAAACCACAGATGTAACCGGACACTCCGGTTCGGTTACATCATCCGGACACTCACACTCACACACTGACACACATTCATAGACACAAACTGTGATAAGGGAGACCATCTGAGGGGACACAGATGGCCTCCTGAAACCATAATCATCCGGACACTCACAGGGACCCCCACACTCACCCGGACACTCACACTCACACACATCCATAGACAAAAACTGTGATAAGGGAGACCATCTGAGGGGACACAGATGGCCTCCTGGACCCACAGGGTCCATATCCATACAGATCAATATTTAAATATACATATATATTTATAAATATAATTTTTTATATATTTTATTTATTTATTTAAATAAATATTATTTATTTAAAAATAATAAATTTTATATATTTAAATATATCATTTTTTTCGTATATTTTATTATATAATAAATTTATTTATTTATAAAATTTATATAATTATATAAATATATGGATCTTATATAAGATCCAAGATTTGGACCACACACACAAGATTTGGGATCCAAGAGTCATTGCTCGATCCTGCAAGCACAAATAGGTGAGTACACACACACACACACACACACACACGCGGGACCAAAAAGCCAGAGCTCAACCCCTGCAAACAAAACCAGGTGAGAATACACACACACACACACACACACACACACACACACACACACACACACACACACACACACACACACACACACACACACACACACACACACACACACACACACACACACACACACACTCTCACACACACACACACACACAAACACACACACACACTCATACACACACTAGTTGATAATGGACTGTTTTGTGTTCGTATCCATGTGTACTATTGTCATGACCGACAGACACGTGAAGCTGTATGTGTTTATGTGTACCTGTAATTAAACTGACATGTGTACGGTAATTATCTGTATGTGTCCATTTTAAAGGTACATATTTGTGAATGTTTATTTATGTAAATTGATTGACATATGTACGTATGCCCGCGTTTAATGCTACTGTAATTTATATGGTTAACATGTGTACGTTTGAATGACAGTTTCCCATTATAGTCACATTTTTTGTTACTCTTTCGCTGTTCACTCTCCCTCTCTGACCCCCGTCGACTAATTGTGCTCACGTGTGTTTGTTCAAGGTACGGTAACCATTGGCTTTTTACCCAATAATTTGCAACTATTTGCAAACAAACATTTCTAAAGAACATCTATGTTTCTGATAAATATTCTTTTTCCTAACATACAAGTCAATCACACAGTACCTAACCTCAGTCAGAAACACTTTTCTTACTATCTCTCTCAACGTCTTTTGCATATATATCCTATCTTAATAAATTTATAATTTAAATTCATAACTGGCAACCCTCTTCCAGCGCCTTCAAGGCCACCAAACATCATTACTTTCCATTAACCTCTCCCAAATTATCTTTTGCACCAATACACACACTAGGGGGCTTTATAGCTGAGTGGACAGCGCTCTCGACTCGTAATCCTAGGGTCAAAAATCGATCCCCCGGTGACGGCGCAAACGAAAATCAGCAGAGTTTCATTCATTCTGATGCTCCTCTTACCGAGCAGTACATAGGTACTTGGGCATTAGACACCTGTTACGGGCTGCTTTCTTGGTGTGTGTATGTGGATTTTTTTTATTAGCTAGTAAAAATTGATTGATTCACAGTTGAGAGGCGGGCCGAAAGAGCAGAGCTCAACCCTCGCAAGAACAACTAGGTGAACACAACTAGATAAATACTAACTAACCACGATCTCGTATAATCTACTACACATGCTACCACCTCCCCCCCACTCCCTAAATCACTCTACATAAGTCATTAAAAATATAAAACAAATCAATTAATACACCAAAAATACTAACTATAAATAAAGGAACCAAATTTTAAACATACAGCGACTCCAGCGTGGTCTAGTCGGAGGAGAACGTGTTCTCATCTGGATAGATTGCGATCGAGCCTGTCGGAACGGTTGTGTAACTGCAGGGCACAAATATTTGTGTGTGCCCTCCTGTAGCTGCCTCTGTTTCGACAGGTTCCCTGGATAGCTGGAATTGGCCTGGCCCTAGGAAAGTGGGGAAGGGGTGAAATCCGTTGGGCCCACGGATGGATACCTTGGATCCATAGAACTAGGGTAGGTCTAATCACCTGGGATTCGAACCCACGGTGGGAATAAGGGAGGAGATTTGGGGGAGGAGGGACACAAATGGTTCCTGGAACCAAACCTCACATATATCCGGACACACAAACACACACACACACCCTTATCCGAACATTCACAGGGACACTCACACACACACACATCCATAGACTGTGATAAGGGAGACCATCTGAGGGGACACAGATGGCCTCCTGAAACCACAGATGTAACCGGACACTCCGGTTCGGTTACATCATCCGGACACTCACACTCACACACTGACACACATTCATAGACACAAACTGTGATAAGGGAGACCATCTGAGGGGACACAGATGGCCTCCTGAAACCATAATCATCCGGACACTCACAGGGACCCCCACACTCACCCGGACACTCACACTCACACACATCCATAGACAAAAGCTGTGATAAGGGAGACCATCTGAGGGGACACAGATGGCCTCCTGGACCCACAGGGTCCATATCCATACAGATCAATATTTAAATATACATATATATTTATAAATATAATTTTTTATATATTTTATTTATTTATTTAAATAAATATTATTTATTTAAAAATAATAAATTTTATATATTTAAATATATCATTTTTTTCGTATATTTTATTATATAATAAATTTATTTATTTATAAAATTTATATAATTATATAAATATATGGATCTTATATAAGATCCAAGATTTGGACCACACACACAAGATTTGGGATCCAAGAGTCATTGCTCGATCCTGCAAGCACAAATAGGTGAGTACACACACACACACACACACACACACACGCGGGACCAAAAAGCCAGAGCTCAACCCCTGCAAACAAAACCAGGTGAGAATACACACACACACACACACACACATACACACACACACACACACACACACACACACACACACACTCACACACACACACACACACACACACACAAACACACACACACACTCATACACACACTAGTTGATAATGGACTGTTTTGTGTTCGTATCCATGTGTACTATTGTCATGACCGACAGACACGTGAAGCTGTATGTGTTTATGTGTACCTGTAATTAAACTGACATGTGTACGGTAATTATCTGTATGTGTCCATTTTAAAGGTACATATTTGTGAATGTTTATTTATGTAAATTGATTGACATATGTACGTATGCCCGCGTTTAATGCTACTGTAATTTATATGGTTAACATGTATACGTTTGAATGACATAGTTTCCCATTATAGTCACATTTTTTGTTACTGTTTCGCTGTTCACTCTCACTCTCTGACCCCCGTCGACTAATTGTGCTCACGTGTGTTTGTTCAAGGTACGGTGACCATTGGCTTTTTACCCAATAATTTGCAACTATTTGCAAACAAACATTTCTAAATAACATCTATGTTTCTGATAAATATTCTTTTTCCTAACATACAAGTCAATCACACAGTACCTAACCTCAGTCAGAAACACTTTTCTTACTATCTCTCTCAACGTCTTTTGCATATATATCCTATCTTAATAAATTTATAATTTAAATTCATAACTGGCAACCCTCTTCCAGCGCCTTCAAGGCCACCAAACATCATTACTTTCCATTAACCTCTCCCAAATTATCTTTTGCACCAATACACACACTAGGGGGCTTTATAGCTGAGTGGACAGCGCTCTCGACTCGTAATCCTAGGGTCAAAAATCGATCCCCCGGTGATGGAGCAAACGAAAATCAGCAGAGTTTCATTCATTCTGATGCTCCTCTTACCGAGCAGTACATAGGTACTTGGGCATTAGACACCTGTTACGGGCTGCTTTCTTGGTGTGTGTATGTGGATTTTTTTTATTAGCTAGTAAAAATTGATTGATTCACAGTTGAGAGGCGGGCCGAAAGAGCAGAGCTCAACCCTCGCAAGAACAACTAGGTGAACACAACTAGATAAATACTAACTAACCACGATCTCGTATAATCTACTACACATGCTACCACCTCCCCCCCACTCCCTAAATCACTCTACATAAGTCATTAAAAATATAAAACAAATCAATTAATACACCAAAAATACTAACTTTAAATAAAGGAACCAAATTTTAAACATACAGCGACTCCAGCGTGGTCTAGTCGGAGGAGAACGTGTTCTCATCTGGATAGATTGCGATCGAGCCTGTCGGAACGGTTGTGTAACTGCAGGGCACAAATATTTGTGTCCCCTCCTGTAGCTGCCTCTGTTTCGACAGGTTCCCTGGATAGCTGGAATTGGCCTGGCCCTAGGAAAGTGGGGAAGGGGTGAAATCCGTTGGGCCCACGGTTGGATACCTTGGATCCATAGACCTTGGGTAGGTCAAATCACCTGGGATTCGAACCCACGGTGGGAATAAGGGAGGAGATTTCGGGGAGGAGGGACACAAATGGTTCCTGGAACCAAACCTCACATATATCCGGACACACAAACACACACACACACCCTTATCCGAACAATCACAGGGACACTCACACACACACACATCCATAGACTGTGATAAGGGAGACCATCTGAGGGGACACAGATGGCCTCCTGAAACCACAGATGTAACCGGACACTCCGGTTCGGTTACATCATCCGGACACTCACACTGACACACATTCATAGACACAAACTGTGATAAGGGAGACCATCTGAGGGGACACAGATGGCCTCCTGAAACCATAATCATCCGGACACTCACAGGGACCCCCACACTCACCCGGACACTCACACTCACACACATCCATAGACAAAAACTGTGATAAGGGAGACCATCTGAGGGGACACAGATGGCCTCCTGGACCCACAGGGTCCATATCCATACAGATCAATATTTAAATATACATATATATTTATAAATATAATTTTTATATATTTTATTTATTTATTTAAATAAATATTATTTATTTAAAAATAATAAATTTTATATATTCAAATATATCATTTTTTTCGTATATTTTATTATATAATAAATTTATTTATTTATAAAATTTATATAATTATATAAATATATGGATCTTATATAAGATCCAAGATTTGGACCACACACACAAGATTGGGATCCAAGAGTCATTGCTCGATCCTGCAAGCACAAATAGGTGAGTACACACACACACACACACACACACACACACACACACGCGGGACCAAAAAGCCAGAGCTCAACCCCTGCAAACAAAACCAGGTGAGAATACACACACACACACACACACACACACACACACACACACACACACACACACACACACACACACACACTCACACACACACACACACACACACACACACAAACACACACACACACTCATACACACACTAGTTGATAATGGACTGTTTTGTGTTCGTATCCATGTGTACTATTGTCATGACGGACAGACACGTGAAGCTGTATGTGTTTATGTGTACCTGTAATTAAACTGACATGTGTACGGTAATTATCTGTATGTGTCCATTTTAAAGGTACATATTTGTGAATGTTTATTTATGTAAATTGATTGACATATGTACGTATGCCCGCGTTTAATGCTACTGTAATTTATATGGTTAACATGTATACGTTTGAATGACATAGTTTCCCATTATAGTCACATTTTTTGTTACTGTTTCGCTGTTCACTCTCACTCTCTGACCCCCGTCGACTAATTGTGCTCACGTGTGTTTGTTCAAGGTACGGTAACCATTGGCTTTTTACCCAATAATTTGCAACTATTTGCAAACAAACATTTCTAAAGAACATCTATGTTTCTGATAAATATTCTTTTTCCTAACATACAAGTCAATCACACAGTACCTAACCTCAGTCAGAAACATTTTTCTTACTATCTCTCTCAACTTCTTTTGCATATATATCCTATCTTAATAAATTTATAATTTAAATTCATAACTGGCAACCCTCTTCCAGCACCTTCAAGGCCACCAAACATCATTACTTTCCATTAACCTCTCCCAAATTATCTTTTGCACCAATACACACACTAGGGGGCTTTATAGCTGAGTGGACAGCGCTCTCGACTCGTAATCCTAGGGTCAAAAATCGATCCCCCGGTGATGGAGCAAACGAAAATCAGCAGAGTTTCATTCATTCTGATGCTCCTCTTACCGAGCAGTACATAGGTACTTGGGCATTAGACACCTGTTACGGGCTGCTTTCTTGGTGTGTGTATGTGGATTTTTTTTATTAGCTAGTAAAAATTGATTGATTCACAGTTGAGAGGCGGGCCGAAAGAGCAGAGCTCAACCCTCGCAAGAACAACTAGGTGAACACAACTAGATAAATACTAACTAACCACGATCTCGTATAATCTACTACACATGCTACCACCTCCCCCCCACTCCCTAAATCACTCTACATAAGTCATTAAAAATATAAAACAAATCAATTAATACACCAAAAATACTAACTATAAATAAAGGAACCAAATTTTAAACATACAGCGACTCCAGCGTGGTCTAGTCGGAGGAGAACGTGTTCTCATCTGGATAGATTGCGATCGAGCCTGTCGGAACGGTTGTGTAACTGCAGGGCACAAATATTTGTGTGTCCCCTCCTGTAGCTGCCTCTGTTTCGACAGGTTCCCTGGATAGCTGGAATTGGCCTGGCCCTAGGAAAGTGGGGAAGGGGTGAAATCCGTTGGGCCCACGGATGGATACCTTGGATCCATAGACCTAGGGTAGGTCTAATCACCTGGGATTCGAACCCACGGTGGGAATAAGGGAGGAGATTTGGGGGAGGAGGGACACAAATGGTTCCTGGAACCAAACCTCACATATATCCGGACACACAAACACACACACACACCCTTATCCGAACATTCACAGGGACACTCACACACACACACATCCATAGACTGTGATAAGGGAGACCATCTGAGGGGACACAGATGGCCTCCTGAAACCACAGATGTAACCGGACACTCCGGTTCGGTTACATCATCCGGACACTCACACTGACACACATTCATAGACACAAACTGTGATAAGGGAGACCATCTGAGGGGACACAGATGGCCTCCTGAAACCATAATCATCCGGACACTCACAGGGACCCCCACACTCACCCGGACACTCACACTCACACACATCCATAGACAAAAACTGTGATAAGGGAGACCATCTGAGGGGACACAGATGGCCTCCTGGACCCACAGGGTCCATATCCATACAGATCAATATTTAAATATACATATATATTTATAAATATAATTTTTTATATATTTTATTTATTTATTTAAATAAATATTATTTATTTAAAAATAATAAATTTTATATATTTAAATATATCATTTTTTTTCGTATATTTTATTATATAATAAATTTATTTATTTATAAAATTTATATAATTATATAAATATATGGATCTTATATAAGATCCAAGATTTGGACCACACACACAAGATTTGGGATCCAAGAGTCATTGCTCGATCCTGCAAGCACAAATAGGTGAGTACACACACACACACACACACACACACACACACGCGGGACCAAAAAGCCAGAGCTCAACCCCTGCAAACAAAACCAGGTGAGAATACACACACACACACACACACACACACACACACACACACACACACACACACACACACACACACACACACTCACACACACACACACACACACACACACAAACACACACACACACTCATACACACACTAGTTGATAATGGACTGTTTTGTGTTCGTATCCATGTGTACTATTGTCATGACCGACAGACACGTGAAGCTGTATGTGTTTATGTGTACCTGTAATTAAACTGACATGTGTACGGTAATTATCTGTATGTGTCCATTTTAAAGGTACATATTTGTGAATGTTTATTTATGTAAATTGATTGACATATGTACGTATGCCCGCGTTTAATGCTACTGTAATTTATATGGTTAACATGTATACGTTTGAATGACATAGTTTCCCATTATAGTCACATTTTTTGTTACTGTTTCGCTGTTCACTCTCACTCTCTGACCCCCGTCGACTAATTGTGCTCACGTGTGTTTGTTCAAGGTACGGTAACCATTGGCTTTTTACCCAATAATTTGCAACTATTTGCAAACAAACATTTCTAAAGAACATCTATGTTTCTGATAAATATTCTTTTTCCTAACATACAAGTCAATCACACAGTACCTAACCTCAGTCAGAAACACTTTTCTTACTATCTCTCTCAACGTCTTTTGCATATATATCCTATCTTAATAAATTTATAATTTAAATTCATAACTGGCAACCCTCTTCCAGCGCCTTCAAGGCCACCAAACATCATTACTTTCCATTAACCTCTCCCAAATTATCTTTTGCACCAATACACACACTAGGGGGCTTTATAGCTGAGTGGACAGCGCTCTCGACTCGTAATCCTAGGGTCAAAAATCGATCCCCCGGTGATGGAGCAAACGAAAATCAGCAGAGTTTCATTCATTCTGATGCTCCTCTTACCGAGCAGTACATAGGTACTTGGGCATTAGACACCTGTTACGGGCTGCTTTCTTGGTGTGTGTATGTGGATTTTTTTTATTAGCTAGTAAAAATTGATTGATTCACAGTTGAGAGGCGGGCCGAAAGAGCAGAGCTCAACCCTCGCAAGAACAACTAGGTGAACACAACTAGATAAATACTAACTAACCACGATCTCGTATAATCTACTACACATGCTACCACCTCCCCCCCACTCCCTAAATCACTCTACATAAGTCATTAAAAATATAAAACAAATCAATTAACACACCAAAAATACTAACTATAAATAAAGGAACCAAATTTTAAACATACAGCGACTCCAGCGTGGTCTAGTCGGAGGAGAACGTGTTCTCATCTGGATAGATTGCGATCGAGCCTGTCGGAACGGTTGTGTAACTGCAGGGCACAAATATTTGTGTGTCCCCTCCTGTAGCTGCCTCTGTTTCGACAGGTTCCCTGGATAGCTGGAATTGGCCTGGCCCTAGGAAAGTGGGGAAGGGGTGAAATCCGTTGGGCCCACGGATGGATACCTTGGATCCATAGACCTAGGGTAGGTCTAATCACCTGGGATTCGAACCCACGGTGGGAATAAGGGAGGAGATTTGGGGGAGGAGGGACACAAATGGTTCCTGGAACCAAACCTCACATATATCCGGACACACAAACACACACACACACCCTTATCCGAACATTCACAGGGACACTCACACACACTCACTCACTCACTCACTCACACACACTCACTCACACACCATAACAATGGGAGGACCAAGAATAGTAGTAGCAGTAATATACAACCCTCCACCAAATGACAGGAGACCCAGTCAAGAGTATGAAAACAACAACAAGGCAGTTAACACTATAATTGAGAGGGCAGCCTCTGCTGCCTGTAGAAATAGATCCCACCTGCTCATCATGGGCGACTTCAATCACGGAAAGATTGACTGGGAGAACAAGGAACCGCATGGAGGCGAGGATACGTGGAGAGCCAAACTATTGGAGGTGGTGACAAGCAACTTTTTAACGCAGCATGTCGGAGAACCCACAAGGATGAGAGGCAATGACGAACCAGCGAGACTCGACCTAGTCTTCACTCTGAACGACTCCGACATAAGAGAAATCGGTTTTGAGGACCCAGTAGGAATGAGCGACCACAGTGTACTGGTGTTTGAGTACTTGATTGAAGAAGGGTTATTGAACTCGAGGAGGGATACCGAAACCAAAAGGTTAGCATACCGAAAGGGAAACTATGAGGGGATAAGAAAATTCCTAACAGATATAGCATGGGAAACAGAGCTCAGGGGAAAGACGGCCCAAGATATGATGGATTACATCACGCAGAAGTGCAAGGACGCAGCAAACAAGTTTGTCCCAGTCCAAAAGGAAAACAGAGAAATGAAGATGAGAAACCCATGGTTTAATCAAAGATGTAGGCTAGCTAAGCAGCAAAGTAAAAGGGCATGGAGAAACTATAGGAATAACAGGACACTGGAGAGCAGAGAAAGATACCAGAATGCCAGGAATGAATATGTCAGGATGAGAAGAGAGGCAGAAAGACAATACGAAAATGACATCGCAAGCAAGGCAAAGACTCAGCCTAAATTGTTGCATAGCCACATTAGGAGAAAAACAACAGTAAAGGAACAGGTTATGAGATTAAGGATAGGGGCGGAAGGATTCACTACAAATGACAAGGAAGTGTGTGAGGAATTGAATAAGAAATTCCAGGAGGTCTTCACCTTAGAACAAGGAGAAATTCCAGAGGTAAGTGAGGGAATAGCTAACCAGGAACCACTGGAAGAGTTTGAGATTACCAGTGGGGAAGTAAGGAAGTGTTTACTAGAGTTGGACGTGACGAAGGCTATAGGCCCAGATGGAATCTCCCCTTGGGTTCTAAAGGAAGGAGCAAGAGAACTGAGCCTACCACTCTCCATAGTGTATAACAAATCACTGGCAACAGGGGAACTGCCAGATACTTGGAAAGCAGCTAACGTAGTCCCGATATACAAGAAAGGGGATAGACAGGAGGCACTGAACTACAGGCCAGTGTCCCTAACCTGCATACCATGCAAGCTGATGGAGAAGATTGTGCGAAAAAAACTAGTGGAGCATCTGGAGCGAAGGAACTTTGTAACACAGCATCAACATGGGTTCAGGGATGGCAGGTCCTGCCTCACAGGGTTACTTGAATTCTACGACCAGGCAACAAAAATAAGGCAAGAAAGAGAAGGGTGGGCAGACTGCATATTTTTGGATTGACAGAAAGCCTTTGATACAGTGCCACACAAGAGGCTAGTGCGAAAGTTGGAGATGCAGGCTGGAGTGAGAGGGAAGGTACTCCGGTGGATAGAGGAATACCTAAGCAACAGGAGACAACGAGTCTGTGTGAGGGGTGAAGTCTCAGATTGGCGAGACGTCACAAGTGGAGTCCCGCAGGGGTCAGTCCTCGGACCTATACTGTTTCTGGTATATGTAAATGATCTTCCAGAGGGTATAGATTCGTTCCTCTCAATGTTTGCCGACGATGCAAAAATTATGAGGAGGATTGAAACAGAGGATGATAGTAGGAGGCTACAAGATGACCTGGATAGACTGAGTGAATGGTCCAACAAATGGCTGTTGAAGTTCAACCCGAGTAAATGCAAAGTAATGAAACTAGGCAGTGGAAACAGGAGGCCAGGCACAGGATACAGAATAGGAGATGAAGTACTTAATGAAACAGACAGAGAGAAAGATCTAGGAGTTGATATCACACCAAACCTGTCTCCTGAAGCCCACATAAAGAGAATAACGTCTGCGGCATATGCGAGGCTGGCTAACATCAGAACGGCGTTCAGGAACCTGTGTAAGGAATCATTCAGAATCTTGTACACCACATATGTAAGACCAATCCTGGAGTATGCGGCCCCAGCATGGAGCCCGTACCTTGTCAAGCACAAGACGAAGCTGGAAAAAGTCCAAAGGTATGCTACTAGACTAGTCCCAGAACTAAGAGGCATGAGTTATGAGGAAAGGCTGCGGGAAATGCACCTCACGACACTGGAAGACAGAAGAGTAAGGGGGGACATGATCACAACCTACAAAATCCTCAGGGGAATCGACCGGGTAAACAAGGACGAACTTTTCAACACTGGTGGGACGCGAACAAGGGGACACAGGTGGAAGCTGAGTACCCAAATGAGCCACAGAGACGTTAGAAAGAACTTTTTCAGTGTCAGAGTAGTTAGCAAATGGAATGCATTAGGAAGTGATGTGGTGGAGGCTGACTCCATTCACAGTTTCAAATGTAGATATGATAGAGCCCAATAGGCTCAGGAATCTGTACACCAGTTGATTGACGGTTGAGAGGCGGGACCAAAGAGCCAGAGCTCAACCCCCGCAAGCACAATTAGGTGAGCAATTAGGTGAGCACACACACACATCCATAGACTGTGATAAGGGAGACCATCTGAGGGGACACAGATGGCCTCCTGAAACCACAGATGTAACCGGACACTCCGGTTCGGTTACATCATCCGGACACTCACACTGACACACATTCATAGACACAAACTGTGATAAGGGAGACCATCTGAGGGGACACAGATGGCCTCCTGAAACCACAGATGTAACCGGACACTCCGGTTCGGTTACATCATCCGGACACTCACACTCACACACTGACACACATTCATAGACACAAACTGTGATAAGGGAGACCATCTGAGGGGACACAGATGGCCTCCTGAAACCATAATCATCCGGACACTCACAGGGACCCCCACACTCACCCGGACACTCACACTCACACACATCCATAGACAAAAACTGTGATAAGGGAGACCATCTGAGGGGACACAGATGGCCTCCTGGACCCACAGGGTCCATATCCATACAGATCAATATTTAAATATACATATATATTTATAAATATAATTTTTTATATATTTTATTTATTTATTTAAATAAATATTATTTATTTAAAAATAATAAATTTTATATATTTAAATATATCATTTTTTTCGTATATTTTATTATATAATAAATTTATTTATTTATAAAATTTATATAATTATATAAATATATGGATCTTATATAAGATCCAAGATTTGGACCACACACACAAGATTTGGGATCCAAGAGTCATTGCTCGATCCTGCAAGCACAAATAGGTGAGTACACACACACACACACACACACACACGCGGGACCAAAAAGCCAGAGCTCAACCCCTGCAAACAAAACCAGGTGAGAATACACACACACACACACACACACACACACACACACACACACACACACACACACACACACACACACTCACACACACACACACACACACACACACACAAACACACACACACACTCATACACACACTAGTTGATAATGGACTGTTTTGTGTTCGTATCCATGTGTACTATTGTCATGACCGACAGACACGTGAAGCTGTATGTGTTTATGTGTACCTGTAATTAAACTGACATGTGTACGGTAATTATCTGTATGTGTCCATTTTAAAGGTACATATTTGTGAATGTTTATTTATGTAAATTGATTGACATATGTACGTATGCCCGCGTTTAATGCTACTGTAATTTATATGGTTAACATGTATACGTTTGAATGACATAGTTTCCCATTATAGTCACATTTTTTGTTACTGTTTCGCTGTTCACTCTCACTCTCTGACCCCCGTCGACTAATTGTGCTCACGTGTGTTTGTTCAAGGTACGGTAACCATTGGCTTTTTACCCAATAATTTGCAACTATTTGCAAACAAACATTTCTAAAGAACATCTATGTTTCTGATAAATATTCTTTTTCCTAACATACAAGTCAATCACACAGTACCTAACCTCAGTCAGAAACACTTTTCTTACTATCTCTCTCAACGTCTTTTGCATATATATCCTATCTTAATAAATTTATAATTTAAATTCATAACTGGCAACCCTCTTCCAGCGCCTTCAAGGCCACCAAACATCATTACTTTCCATTAACCTCTCCCAAATTATCTTTTGCACCAATACACACACTAGGGGGCTTTATAGCTGAGTGGACAGCGCTCTCGACTCGTAATCCTAGGGTCAAAAATCGATCCCCCGGTGATGGAGCAAACGAAAATCAGCAGAGTTTCATTCATTCTGATGCTCCTCTTACCGAGCAGTACATAGGTACTTGGGCATTAGACACCTGTTACGGGCTGCTTTCTTGGTGTGTGTATGTGGATTTTTTTTATTAGCTAGTAAAAATTGATTGATTCACAGTTGAGAGTCGGGCCGAAAGAGCAGAGCTCAACCCTCGCAAGAACAACTAGGTGAACACAACTAGATAAATACTAACTAACCACGATCTCGTATAATCTACTACACATGCTACCACCTCCCCCCCACTCCCTAAATCACTCTACATAAGTCATTAAAAATATAAAACAAATCAATTAATACACCAAAAATACTAACTATAAATAAAGGAACCAAATTTTAAACATACAGCGACTCCAGCGTGGTCTAGTCGGAGGAGAACGTGTTCTCATCTGGATAGATTGCGATCGAGCCTGTCGGAACGGTTGTGTAACTGCAGGGCACAAATATTTGTGTGTCCCCTCCTGTAGCTGCCTCTGTTTCGACAGGTTCCCTGGATAGCTGGAATTGGCCTGGCCCTAGGAAAGTGGGGAAGGGGTGAAATCCGTTGGGCCCACGGATGGATACCTTGGATCCATAGACCTAGGGTAGGTCTAATCACCTGGGATTCGAACCCACGGTGGGAATAAGGGAGGAGATTTCGGGGAGGAGGGACACAAATGGTTCCTGGAACCAAACCTCACATATATCCGGACACACAAACACACACACACACCCTTATCCGAACATTCACAGGGACACTCACACACACACACATCCATAGACTGTGATAAGGGAGACCATCTGAGGGGACACAGATGGCCTCCTGAAACCACAGATGTAACCGGACACTCCGGTTCGGTTACATCATCCGGACACTCACACTGACACACATTCATAGACACAAACTGTGATAAGGGAGACCATCTGAGGGGACACAGATGGCCTCCTGAAACCATAATCATCCGGACACTCACAGGGACCCCCACACTCACCCGGACACTCACACTCACACACATCCATAGACAAAAACTGTGATAAGGGAGACCATCTGAGGGGACACAGATGGCCTCCTGGACCCACAGGGTCCATATCCATACAGATCAATATTTAAATATACATATATATTTATAAATATAATTTTTATATATTTTATTTATTTATTTAAATAAATATTATTTATTTAAAAATAATAAATTTTATATATTTAAATATATCATTTTTTTCGTATATTTTATTATATAATAAATTTATTTATTTATAAAATTTATATAATTATATAAATATATGGATCTTATATAAGATCCAAGATTTGGACCACACACACAAGATTGGGATCCAAGAGTCATTGCTCGATCCTGCAAGCACAAATAGGTGAGTACACACACACACACACACACACACACACACACACACGCGGGACCAAAAAGCCAGAGCTCAACCCCTGCAAACAAAACCAGGTGAGAATACACACACACACACACACACACACACACACACACACACACACACACACACACACACACACTCACACACACACACACACACACACACACACACACACACACACACACAAACACACACACACACTCATACACACACTAGTTGATAATGGACTGTTTTGTGTTCGTATCCATGTGTACTATTGTCATGACCGACAGACACGTGAAGCTGTATGTGTTTATGTGTACCTGTAATTAAACTGACATGTGTACGGTAATTATCTGTATGTGTCCATTTTAAAGGTACATATTTGTGAATGTTTATTTATGTAAATTGATTGACATATGTACGTATGCCCGCGTTTAATGCTACTGTAATTTATATGGTTAACATGTATACGTTTGAATGACATAGTTTCCCATTATAGTCACATTTTTTGTTACTGTTTCGCTGTTCACTCTCACTCTCTGACCCCCGTCGACTAATTGTGCTCACGTGTGTTTGTTCAAGGTACGGTAACCATTGGCTTTTTACCCAATAATTTGCAACTATTTGCAAACAAACATTTCTAAAGAACATCTATGTTTCTGATAAATATTCTTTTTCCTAACAAACAAGTCAATCACACAGTACCTAACCTCAGTCAGAAACACTTTTCTTACTATCTCTCTCAACTTCTTTTGCATATATATCCTATCTTAATAAATTTATAATTTAAATTCATAACTGGCAACCCTCTTCCAGCGCCTTCAAGGCCACCAAACATCATTACTTTCCATTAACCTCTCCCAAATTATCTTTTGCACCAATACACACACTAGGGGGCTTTATAGCTGAGTGGACAGCGCTCTCGACTCGTAATCCTAGGGTCAAAAATTGATCCCCCGGTGATGGAGCAAACGAAAATCAGCAGAGTTTCATTCATTCTGATGCTCCTCTTACCGAGCAGTACATAGGTACTTGGGCATTAGACACCTGTTACGGGCTGCTTTCTTGGTGTGTGTATGTGGATTTTTTTTATTAGCTAGTAAAAATTGATTGATTCACAGTTGAGAGGCGGGCCGAAAGAGCAGAGCTCAACCCTCGCAAGAACAACTAGGTGAACACAACTAGATAAATACTAACTAACCACGATCTCGTATAATCTACTACACATGCTACCACCTCCCCCCCACTCCCTAAATCACTCTACATAAGTCATTAAAAATATAAAACAAATCAATTAATACACCAAAAATACTAACTATAAATAAAGGAACCAAATTTTAAACATACAGCGACTCCAGCGTTGTCTAGTCGGAGGAGAACGTGTTCTCATCTGGATAGATTGCGATCGAGCCTGTCGGAACGGTTGTGTAACTGCAGGGCACAAATATTTGTGTGTCCCCTCCTGTAGCTGCCTCTGTTTCGACAGGTTCCCTGGATAGCTGGAATTGGCCTAGCCCTAGGAAAGTGGGGAAGGGGTGAAATCCGTTGGGCCCACGGATGGATACCTTGGATCCATAGACCTAGGGTAGGTCTAATCACCTGGGATTCGAACCCACGGTGGGAATAAGGGAGGAGATTTGGGGGAGGAGGGACACAAATGGTTCCTGGAACCAAACCTCACATATATCCGGACACACAAACACACACACACACCCTTATCCGAACATTCACAGGGACACTCACACACACACACATCCATAGACTGTGATAAGGGAGACCATCTGAGGGGACACAGATGGCCTCCTGAAACCACAGATGTAACCGGACACTCCGGTTCGGTTACATCATCCGGACACTCACACTGACACACATTCATAGACACAAACTGTGATAAGGGAGAACATCTGAGGGGACACAGATGGCCTCCTGAAACCATAATCATCCGGACACTCACAGGGACCCCCACACTCACCCGGACACTCACACTCACACACATCCATAGACAAAAACTGTGATAAGGGAGACCATCTGAGGGGACACAGATGGCCTCCTGGACCCACAGGGTCCATATCCATACAGATCAATATTTAAATATACATATATATTTATAAATATAATTTTTTATATATTTTATTTATTTATTTAAATAAATATTATTTATTTAAAAATAATAAATTTTATTTTTTTTAAATATATCATTTTTTTCGTATATTTTATTATATAATAAATTTATTTATTTATAAAATTTATATAATTATATAAATATATGGATCTTATATAAGATCCAAGATTTGGACCACACACACAAGATTTGGGATCCAAGAGTCATTGCTCGATCCTGCAATCACAAATAGGTGAGTACACACACACACACACACACACACACACACACACACACACACACGCGGGACCAAAAAGCCAGAGCTCAACCCCTGCAAACAAAACCAGGTGAGAATACACACACACACACACACACACACACACACACACACACACACACACACACACTCACACACACACACACACACACACACACACAAACACACACACACACTCATACACACACTAGTTGATAATGGACTGTTTTGTGTTCGTATCCATGTGTACTATTGTCATGACCGACAGACACGTGAAGCTGTATGTGTTTATGTGTACCTGTAATTAAACTGACATGTGTACGGTAATTATCTGTATGTGTCCATTTTAAAGGTACATATTTGTGAATGTTTATTTATGTAAATTGATTGACATATGTACGTATGCCCGCGTTTAATGCTACTGTAATTTATATGGTTAACATGTATACGTTTGAATGACATAGTTTCCCATTATAGTCACATTTTTTGTTACTGTTTCGCTGTTCACTCTCACTCTCTGACCCCCGTCGACTAATTGTGCTCACGTGTGTTTGTTCAAGGTACGGTAACCATTGGCTTTTTACCCAATAATTTGCAACTATTTGCAAACAAACATTTCTAAAGAACATCTATGTTTCTGATAAATATTCTTTTTCCTAACATACAAGTCAATCACACAGTACCTAACCTCAGTCAGAAACACTTTTCTTACTATCTCTCTCAACGTCTTTTGCATATATATCCTATCTTAATAAATTTATAATTTAAATTCATAACTGGCAACCCTCTTCCAGCGCCTTCAAGGCCACCAAACATCATTACTTTCCATTAACCTCTCCCAAATTATCTTTTGCACCAATACACACACTAGGGGGCTTTATAGCTGAGTGGACAGCGCTCTCGACTCGTAATCCTAGGGTCAAAAATCGATCCCCCGGTGATGGAGCAAACGAAAATCAGCAGAGTTTCATTCATTCTGATGCTCCTCTTACCGAGCAGTACATAGGTACTTGGGCATTAGACACCTGTTACGGGCTGCTTTCTTGGTGTGTGTATGTGGATTTTTTTTATTAGCTAGTAAAAATTGATTGATTCACAGTTGAGAGTCGGGCCGAAAGAGCAGAGCTCAACCCTCGCAAGAACAACTAGGTGAACACAACTAGATAAATACTAACTAACCACGATCTCGTATAATCTACTACACATGCTACCACCTCCCCCCCACTCCCTAAATCACTCTACATAAGTCATTAAAAATATAAAACAAATCAATTAATACACCAAAAATACTAACTATAAATAAAGGAACCAAATTTTAAACATACAGCGACTCCAGCGTGGTCTAGTCGGAGGAGAACGTGTTCTCATCTGGATAGATTGCGATCGAGCCTGTCGGAACGGTTGTGTAACTGCAGGGCACAAATATTTGTGTGTCCCCTCCTGTAGCTGCCTCTGTTTCGACAGGTTCCCTGGATAGCTGGAATTGGCCTGGCCCTAGGAAAGTGGGGAAGGGGTGAAATCCGTTGGGCCCACGGATGGATACCTTGGATCCATAGACCTAGGGTAGGTCTAATCACCTGGGATTCGAACCCACGGTGGGAATAAGGGAGGAGATTTCGGGGAGGAGGGACACAAATGGTTCCTGGAACCAAACCTCACATATATCCGGACACACAAACACACACACACACCCTTATCCGAACATTCACAGGGACACTCACACACACACACATCCATAGACTGTGATAAGGGAGACCATCTGAGGGGACACAGATGGCCTCCTGAAACCACAGATGTAACCGGACACTCCGGTTCGGTTACATCATCCGGACACTCACACTGACACACATTCATAGACACAAACTGTGATAAGGGAGACCATCTGAGGGGACACAGATGGCCTCCTGAAACCATAATCATCCGGACACTCACAGGGACCCCCACACTCACCCGGACACTCACACTCACACACATCCATAGACAAAAACTGTGATAAGGGAGACCATCTGAGGGGACACAGATGGCCTCCTGGACCCACAGGGTCCATATCCATACAGATCAATATTTAAATATACATATATATTTATAAATATAATTTTTATATATTTTATTTATTTATTTAAATAAATATTATTTATTTAAAAATAATAAATTTTATATATTTAAATATATCATTTTTTTCGTATATTTTATTATATAATAAATTTATTTATTTATAAAATTTATATAATTATATAAATATATGGATCTTATATAAGATCCAAGATTTGGACCACACACACAAGATTGGGATCCAAGAGTCATTGCTCGATCCTGCAAGCACAAATAGGTGAGTACACACACACACACACACACACACACACACACACACACGCGGGACCAAAAAGCCAGAGCTCAACCCCTGCAAACAAAACCAGGTGAGAATACACACACACACACACACACACACACACACACACACACACACACACACACACACACACACACTCACACACACACACACACACACACACACACACACACACACACACACACACACACAAACACACACACACACTCATACACACACTAGTTGATAATGGACTGTTTTGTGTTCGTATCCATGTGTACTATTGTCATGACCGACAGACACGTGAAGCTGTATGTGTTTATGTGTACCTGTAATTAAACTGACATGTGTACGGTAATTATCTGTATGTGTCCATTTTAAAGGTACATATTTGTGAATGTTTATTTATGTAAATTGATTGACATATGTACGTATGCCCGCGTTTAATGCTACTGTAATTTATATGGTTAACATGTATACGTTTGAATGACATAGTTTCCCATTATAGTCACATTTTTTGTTACTGTTTCGCTGTTCACTCTCACTCTCTGACCCCCGTCGACTAATTGTGCTCACGTGTGTTTGTTCAAGGTACGGTAACCATTGGCTTTTTACCCAATAATTTGCAACTATTTGCAAACAAACATTTCTAAAGAACATCTATGTTTCTGATAAATATTCTTTTTCCTAACAAACAAGTCAATCACACAGTACCTAACCTCAGTCAGAAACACTTTTCTTACTATCTCTCTCAACTTCTTTTGCATATATATCCTATCTTAATAAATTTATAATTTAAATTCATAACTGGCAACCCTCTTCCAGCGCCTTCAAGGCCACCAAACATCATTACTTTCCATTAACCTCTCCCAAATTATCTTTTGCACCAATACACACACTAGGGGGCTTTATAGCTGAGTGGACAGCGCTCTCGACTCGTAATCCTAGGGTCAAAAATTGATCCCCCGGTGATGGAGCAAACGAAAATCAGCAGAGTTTCATTCATTCTGATGCTCCTCTTACCGAGCAGTACATAGGTACTTGGGCATTAGACACCTGTTACGGGCTGCTTTCTTGGTGTGTGTATGTGGATTTTTTTTATTAGCTAGTAAAAATTGATTGATTCACAGTTGAGAGGCGGGCCGAAAGAGCAGAGCTCAACCCTCGCAAGAACAACTAGGTGAACACAACTAGATAAATACTAACTAACCACGATCTCGTATAATCTACTACACATGCTACCACCTCCCCCCCACTCCCTAAATCACTCTACATAAGTCATTAAAAATATAAAACAAATCAATTAATACACCAAAAATACTAACTATAAATAAAGGAACCAAATTTTAAACATACAGCGACTCCAGCGTTGTCTAGTCGGAGGAGAACGTGTTCTCATCTGGATAGATTGCGATCGAGCCTGTCGGAACGGTTGTGTAACTGCAGGGCACAAATATTTGTGTGTCCCCTCCTGTAGCTGCCTCTGTTTCGACAGGTTCCCTGGATAGCTGGAATTGGCCTAGCCCTAGGAAAGTGGGGAAGGGGTGAAATCCGTTGGGCCCACGGATGGATACCTTGGATCCATAGACCTAGGGTAGGTCTAATCACCTGGGATTCGAACCCACGGTGGGAATAAGGGAGGAGATTTGGGGGAGGAGGGACACAAATGGTTCCTGGAACCAAACCTCACATATATCCGGACACACAAACACACACACACACCCTTATCCGAACATTCACAGGGACACTCACACACACACACATCCATAGACTGTGATAAGGGAGACCATCTGAGGGGACACAGATGGCCTCCTGAAACCACAGATGTAACCGGACACTCCGGTTCGGTTACATCATCCGGACACTCACACTGACACACATTCATAGACACAAACTGTGATAAGGGAGACCATCTGAGGGGACACAGATGGCCTCCTGAAACCATAATCATCCGGACACTCACAGGGACCCCCACACTCACCCGGACACTCACACTCACACACATCCATAGACAAAAACTGTGATAAGGGAGACCATCTGAGGGGACACAGATGGCCTCCTGGACCCACAGGGTCCATATCCATACAGATCAATATTTAAATATACATATATATTTATAAATATAATTTTTTATATATTTTATTTATTTATTTAAATAAATATTATTTATTTAAAAATAATAAATTTTATTTTTTTTAAATATATCATTTTTTTCGTATATTTTATTATATAATAAATTTATTTATTTATAAAATTTATATAATTATATAAATATATGGATCTTATATAAGATCCAAGATTTGGACCACACACACAAGATTTGGGATCCAAGAGTCATTGCTCGATCCTGCAATCACAAATAGGTGAGTACACACACACACACACACACACACACACACACACACACACACGCGGGACCAAAAAGCCAGAGCTCAACCCCTGCAAACAAAACCAGGTGAGAATACACACACACACACACACACACACACACACACACACACACACACACACACACTCACACACACACACACACACACACACACACAAACACACACACACACTCATACACACACTAGTTGATAATGGACTGTTTTGTGTTCGTATCCATGTGTACTATTGTCATGACCGACAGACACGTGAAGCTGTATGTGTTTATGTGTACCTGTAATTAAACTGACATGTGTACGGTAATTATCTGTATGTGTCCATTTTAAAGGTACATATTTGTGAATGTTTATTTATGTAAATTGATTGACATATGTACGTATGCCCGCGTTTAATGCTACTGTAATTTATATGGTTAACATGTATACGTTTGAATGACATAGTTTCCCATTATAGTCACATTTTTTGTTACTGTTTCGCTGTTCACTCTCACTCTCTGACCCCCGTCGACTAATTGTGCTCACGTGTGTTTGTTCAAGGTACGGTAACCATTGGCTTTTTACCCAATAATTTGCAACTATTTGCAAACAAACATTTCTAAAGAACATCTATGTTTCTGATAAATATTATTTTTCCTAACATACAAGTCAATCACACAGTACCTAACCTCAGTCAGAAACACTTTTCTTACTATCTCTCTCAACGTCTTTTGCATATATATCCTATCTTAATAAATTTATAATTTAAATTCATAACTGGCAACCCTCTTCCAGCGCCTTCAAGGCCACCAAACATCATTTTTTTCCATTAACCTCTCCCAAATTATCCTTTGCACCAATACACACACTAGGGGGCTTTATAGCTGAGTGGACAGCGCTCTCGACTCGTAATCCTAGGGTCAAAGTTCGATCCCCCGGTGATGGCGCAAACGAAAATCAGCAGAGTTTCATTCATTCTGATGCTCCTCTTTCCGAGCAGTACATAGGTACTTGGGCATTAGACACCTGTTACGGGCTGCTTTCTTGGTGTGTGTATGTGGATTTTTTTTATTAGCTAGTAAAAATTGATTGATTCACAGTTGAGAGGCGGGCCGAAAGAGCAGAGCTCAACCCTCCCAAGAACAACTAGGTGAACACAACTAGATAAATACTAACTAACCCCGATCTCGTATAATCTACTACACACGCTACCACCTCCCCCCCACTCCCTAAAACACTCTACATAAGTCATTAAAAATATAAAACAAATCAATTAATACACCAAAAATACTAACTATAAATAAAGGAACCAAATTTTAAACATACAGCGACTCCAGCGTGGTCTAGTCGGAGGAGAACGTGTTCTCATCTGGATAGATTGCGATCGAGCCTGTCGGAACGGTTGTGTAACTGCAGGGCACAAATATTTGTGTGTCCCCTCCTGTAGCTGCCTCTGTTTCGACAGGTTCCCTGGATAGCTGGAATTGGTCTGGCCCTAGGAAAGTGGGGAAGGGGTGAAATCCGTTGAGCCCACGGATGGATACCTTGGATCCATAGACCTAGGGTAGGTCTAATCACCTGGGATTCGAACCCACGGTGGGAATAAGGGAGGAGATTTGAGGGAAGAGGGACACAAATGGTTCCTGGAACCAAACCTCACATATATCTGGACACTCACACACACACACACACACCCTTATCCGAACATTCACAGGGACACTCACACACACACATCCATAGACTGTGATAAGGGAGACCATCTAAGGGGACACAGATGGCCTCCTGAAACCACAGATGTAACCGGACACTCCGGTCCGGTTACATCATCAGGACACTCACAGTGACACTCACACTCACACACTGACACACATCCATAGACACAAACTGTGATAAGGGAGACCATCTGAGGGGACACAGGTGGCCTCCTGAAACCATAATCATCCGAACACTCACAGGGACCCCCACACTCACCCGGACACTCACACTCACACACTGATACACATCCATAGACAAAAACTGTGATAAGGGAGACCATCTGAGGGGACACAGATGGCCTCCTGGACCCACAGGGTCCATATCCATACAGATCAATATTTAAATATACATATATATTTGTAAATATAATGTTTTATATATTTTATTTATTTATTTAAATAAATATTATTTATTTAAAAATAATAAATTTTATATATTTAAATATATCATTTTTTTCGTATATTTTATTATATAATAAATTTATTTATTTATATAATTTATATAATTATATATATATATGGAGGTTATCTTGAGGTTATCTTGAGATGATATCGGGGCCTTTTAGTGTCCCCGCGGCCCGGTCCTCGACCAGGCCTCCACCCCCAGGAAGCAGCCCATGACAGCTGACTAACACCCAGGTACCTATTTTACTGATAGGTAACAGGGGCATAGGGTGAAAGAAACTCTGTCCATTGTTTCTCGCCGGCGCCTGGGATCGAACCCAGGACCACAGGATCATAGTCCAGCGTGCTGTCCGCTCGGCCGACCGGCTCCCTATGGAGCCGATGGATCTTATATAAGATCCAAGATTTGGACCACACACACAAGATTTGGGATCCAAGAGTCAATGCTCGATCCTGCAAGCACAAATAGGTGAGTACACGCACACACACACACACACACACACACACACACACACACACACACACACACACACACACACACACACACACACACACAGGCGGGACCAAAAAGCCAGAGCTCAACCCCTGCAAACAGAACCAGCTGAGAATACACACACACACACACACACACACTAGTTGATAATGGACTGTTTTGTGTTCGTATCCATGTGTACTATTGTCATGACCGACAGACACGTGAAGCTGTATGTGTTTATGTGTACCTGTAATTAAACTGACATGTGTACGGTATTTATCTGTATGTGTCCATTTTAAAGGTATATATTTGTGAATGTTTATTTATGTAAATTGATTGACATATGTACGTATGCCCGCGTTTAGTGTTACTGTAATTTATATGGTTAACATGTATACGTTTGAATGACATAGTTTCCCATTATTATCACACTTTTTGTTACTGTTTCGCTCTTCACTCACACTCTCTGACCCCCGTCGACTAATTGTGCTCACGTGTGTTTGTTCAAGGTTCGGTAACCATTGGCTTTTTACCCAATAATTTGCAACTATTTACAAACAAACATTTCTAAAGAACATCTATGTTTCTGATAAATATTCTTT
Organism: Procambarus clarkii; assembly: GCF_040958095.1. NCBI lineage: Eukaryota > Metazoa > Arthropoda > Malacostraca > Decapoda > Cambaridae > Procambarus > Procambarus clarkii. Next base: position 19,246,910 of record NC_091217.1, on the reverse strand, counting down.
TTCCTAACATACAAGTCAATCACACAGTACCTAACCTCAGTCAGAAACACTTTTCTTACTATCTCTCTCAACGTCTTTTGCATATATATCCTATCTTAATAAATTTATAATTTAAATTCATAACTGGCAACCCTCTTCCAGCGCCTTCAAGGCCACCAAACATCATTACTTTCCATTAACCTCTCCCAAATTATCTTTTGCACCAATACACACACTAGGGGGCTTTATAGCTGAGTGGACAGCGCTCTCGACTCGTAATCCTAGGGTCAAAGTTCGATCCCCCGGTGATGGCGCAAACGAAAATCAGCAGAGTTTCATTCATTCTGATGCTCCTCTTACCGAGCAGTACATAGGTACTTGGGCATTAGACACCTGTTACGGGCTGCTTTCTTGGTGTGTGTATGTGGATTTTTTTTATTAGCTAGTAAAAATTGATTGATTCACAGTTGAGAGGCGGGCCGAAAGAGCAGAGATCAACCCTCGCAAGAACAACTAGGTGAACACAACTAGATAAATACTAACTAACCACGATCTCGTATAATCTACTACACACGCTACCACCTCCCCCCCACTCCCTAAATCACTCTACATATGTCATTAAAAATATAAAACAAATCAATTAATACACCAAAAATACTAACTATAAATAAAGGAACCAAATTTTAAACATACAGCGACTCCAGCGTGGTCTAGTCGGAGGAGAACGTGTTCTCATCTGGATAGATTGCGATCGAGCCTGTCGGAACGGTTGTGTAACTGCAGGGCACAAATATTTGTGTGTCCCCTCCTGTAGCTGCCTCTGTTTCGACAGGTTCCCTGGATAGCTGGAATTGGCCTGGCCCTAGGAAAGTGGGGAAGGGGTGAAATCCGTTGGGCCCACGGATGGATACCTTGGATCCATAGACCTAGGGTAGGTCTAATCACCTGGGATTCGAACCAACGGTGGGAATAAGGGAGGAGATTTGGGAGAGGAGGGACACAAATGGTTCCTGGAACCAAACCTCACATATATCCGGACACACACACACACACACACACCCTTATCCGAACATTCACAGGGACACTCACACACACACACATCCATAGACTGTGATAAGGGAGACCATCTGAGGGGACACAGATGGCCTCCTGAAACCACAGATGTAACCGGACACTCCGGTCCGGTTACATCATCCGGACACTCACAGTGACACTCACACTCACACACTGACACACATCCATAGACACAAACTGTGATAAGGGAGACCATCTGAGGGGACACAGATGGCCTCCTGAAACCATAATCATCCAGACACTCACAGGGACCCCCACACTCACCCGGACACTCACACTCACACACTGACACACATCCATAGACAAAAACTGTGATAAGGGAGACCATCTGAGGGGACACAGATGGCCTCCTGGACCCACAGGGTCCATATCCATACAGATCAATATTTAAATATACATATATATTTATAAATATATTATTTTTTTATATTTTATTTATTTATTTAAATAAATATTATTCATTTAAAAATAATAAATTTTATATATTTAAATATATCATTTTTTCCGTATATTTTATTATATAATAAATTTATTTATTTATATAATTTATATAATTATATAAATATATGGATCTTATGGATCTTATATAAGATCCAAGATTTGGACCACACACACAAGATTTGGGATCCAAGAGTCAATGCTCGATCCTGCAAGCACAAATAGGTGAGTACACACACACACACACACACACAGGCGGGACCAAAAAGCTTGAGCTCAACCCCAGCAAACAGAACCAGGTGAGAATACACACACACACACACTAGTTGATAATGGACTGTTTTGTGTTCGTATCCATGTGTACTATTGTCATGACCGACAGACACGTGAAGCTGTATGTGTTTATGTGTACCTGTAATTAAACTGACATGTGTACGGTAATTATTTGTATGTGTCCATTTTAAAGATACATATTTGTGAATGTTTATTTATGTAAATTGATTGACATATGAACGTATGCCCGCGTTTAGTGTTACTGAAATTTATATGGTTAACATGTATACGTTTGAATGACATAGTTTCCCATTATTGTCACATTTTTTGTTACTGTTTCGCTGTTCACTCTCACTCTCTGACCCCCGTCGACTAATTGTGCTCACGTGTGTTTGTTCAAGGTACGGTAACCATTGGCTTTTTACCTAATAATTTGCAACTATTTGCAAACAAACATTTCTAAAGAACATCTATGTTTCTGATAAATATTCTTTTTCCTAACATACAAGTCAATCACACAGTACCTAACCTCAGTCAGAAACCCTTTTCTTACTATCTCTCACAACGTCTTTTGCATATATATCCTATCTTAATAAATTTATAATTTAAATTCATAACTGGCAACCCTCTTCCAGCGCCTTCAAGGCCACCAAACATCATTCCTTTCCATTAACCTCTCCCAAATTATCTTTTGCACCAATACACACACTAGGGGGCTTTATAGCTGAGTGGACAGCGCTCTCGACTCGTAATCCTAGGGTCAAAGTTCGATCCCCCGGTGATGGCGCAAACGAAAATCAGCAGAGTTTCATTCAATCTGATGCTCCTCTTACCGAGCAGTACATAGGTACTTGGGCATTAGACACCTGTTACGGGCTGCTTTCTTAGTGTGTGTATGTGGATTTTTTTTTATTAGCTAGTAAAAATTGATTGATTCTTCTTCTTCTTGAGAATAGGTGCAGTTTGCATGAAGGGGTAACCCTCCCGATGACTGCACCAGGACAGACGTAAGGAGACGCGTTGATGGTAAAGAAGAGAAGAAAGTCAAAAGCGGTAGACGTGATGGGCCGTAGAGAGAGGAGTGGCGACGAAAACAAAGGCGAACGTCAGAGGGAGACTCCCCGCACCGGGGGGCGGGGCGTCATGGTCACGGTGGCAGCTGATCCAGGCACGGCGTAGCGGTGTGCGCAAGACGGGAACTAATATTTCTCCGGAAACTTACGGTACGGAAAGCGCAAGCGGTACGCTTCCCAAACCACCCACAGGTCGGCGGGCAGCCGGCCATCAGGCTGTATCTTCGGCTGAGACATCCTATCCGGCACCCTATAAACAAACTCCTTCTTAGACGACACCCAGATGGTGGACGAGCACAACGGGATCGGAAGCACCCGGGCATCCCGATAAGGGCCCAACTCCGGACCCTCACAGGGCACGACCCCAGCAGACGGGACTAGGCAACCCCCAGACCGGGGCAAGGAAGGAGGGGGAACTGCAGGCGCGGCAGCGACCCCCCCACAGGGCACAGGAGCCGAGGCTCCCTGGCGCACATCTTTCCGCAACTTCACGACGAGGTCCCGACCATCAGGGACAACCCCCCACTGCGGGGACCCAACAGCAGGAGACGCAGGAGGGGGGGCACAGGGAGCAACGTCGGAGCCCCTCACAGCACCATCATCCTCGGCGGGGGACGCCAGCTGAGCACCATACTCCCCCACCTCCTCCCAAGGCACACCACGTAGGGGGGGAGACACTCCGAGCCCGCCGCGAACGCTTCGAGACAGGCCGCACCACACCACGCCCAGCAGGCCCCGCCGCAGGCACAGCCTCCACCGTCATACCCACACAGGCCACACCCGCACCGTCCGAAGAGTCCACAGAGGCCACATCACCCACACTGTCTACATCATCCACGGAAACAGCCTCAGGACACCGACGCGCACGCTTCTGCAAAGGAATGGGGAGAGCAGAACTACAGGAGGCAACACACTCAGGCACGGCAGGCACCTCACCACGCCGAAGCACCCCCTCCAAAACGGCAGAACCCGCGTCCCCGGGAGCCGGTAACACATCCACAGGCGGGGGCGGAACATGAACCTCCACCGGGACACCTTGCACTACACACAGCTCAGGCGACAGCCCGACACCCTCACACACCGGCTCAACAACCCCAGGGGGCCACAGCTGGCACGAGACGTGTCGCACAGGCCGTAGAGCTCTTCCCAACAGGCGGAGCAGCAGACAGGCAGTCAGGCGCCTTAGGCACAGCACCCACACCGCCCGAACGCAACAGGGGCGGAAAATCCTCCGCACGAAGAACATGCACACGACCAGTCGCTCCCACGTCGCACGCAGCAGCCAGATGACCCTCGTGACCACACCGATAACAGGTGCGCGGTTGACCCCGGTACTGGCAGCGGAGCGTGTATCCCAACACGGACATCGACGACGGTACACTACCCTTCAGCGACATCGTCAGGGTGCGGGAGCCGTCAAGCATACCAACACAGTGCCCGGCAACGACCTTGTTCCAACGAACACTCAACACTGTCCCAAACCGTTCGAAACAGGAGGCTAAAAAGTCGTCCTGAAATTCGAAGGGGGCACCATGCACCGTCACAGACGTCAAGGTGACACTAAGATTCACTACCTTAACGGAGCCAGCAGTATCAGGGAGAGGGTAAACACGCCCCTCACACCGCTCGAGAAACGCCTGAAAGGCAGCCTGGAGGCGGAACTTGACCACAGCACGGTGGCCCTGAAGCAGCTGGATGCCCACCAGGTCAGACAGCTGCACCTGCAGCACGTCCACTAGGGCGACACCAACCAATGGATGGTCCACCGGCACCGTAAACGCCAGACCAGCTGACAGCGTCCTCTGCAATGGAGGGCGAAACGTCCCCATGGCGAAGCAAACGTCACCCCGTCAGTGGCAAACCACCACCAGCAAGGCAAACAAGCGATCACCCAACGTAAACACCAGCCAGTGCGGAGAGACCTCAGGAACGTCCGACCCGGCCGGCGGTCACCACGCAACTCTGATTGATTCAGTTGAGAGGCGTGCCGAAAGAGCAGAGCTCAACCCTCGCAAGAACAACTAGGTGAACACAACTAGATAAATACTAACTAACCACGATCTCGTATAATCTACTACACACGCTACCACCTCCCCCACTCCCTAAATCACTCTACATAAGTCATTAAAAATATAAAACAAATCAATTAATACACCAAAAATACTAACTATAAATAAAGGAACCAAATTGTAATCATACAGCGACTCCAGCGTGGTCTAGTCGGAGGAGAACGTGTTCTCATCTGGACAGATTGCGATCGAGCCTGTCGGAACGGTTGTGTAACTGCAGGGCACAAATATTTGTGTGTCCCCTCCTGTAGCTGCCTCTGTTTCGACAGGTTCCCTGGATAGCTGGAATTGGCCTGGCCCTAGGAAAGTGGGGAAGGGGTGAAATCCGTTGGGCCCACGGATGGATACCTTGGATCCATAGACCTAGGGTAGGTCTAATCACCTGGGATTCGAACCCACGGTGGGAATAAGGGAGGAGATTTAGGGGAGGAGGGACACAAATGGTTCCTGGAACCAAACCTCACATATATCCGGACACTCACACACACACACACACACCCTTATCCGAACATTCACAGGGACACTCACACACACACATCCATAGACTGTGATAAGGGAGACCATCTGACGGGACACAGATGGCCTCCTGAAACCACAGATGTAACCGGACACTCCGGTCCGGTTACATCATCCGGACACTCACAGTGACACTCACACTCACACACTGACACACATCCATAGACACAAACTGTGATAAGGGAGACCATCTGAGGGGACACAGATGGCCTCCTGAAACCATAATCATCCGGACACTCACAGGGACCCCCACACTCACCCGGACACTCACACTCACACACTGACACACATCCATAGACAAAAACTGTGATAAGGGAGACCATCAGAGGGGACACAGATGGCCTCCTGGACCCACAGGGTCCATATCCATACAGATAAATATTTAAATATACATATATATTTATATATATATTATTTTTTTATATTTTATTTATTTATTTAAATAAATATTATTTATTTAAAAATAATAAATTTTATATATTTAAATATATCATTTTTTCCGTATATTTTATTATATAATAAATTTATTTATTTATATAATTTATATAATTATATAAATATATGGATCTTATATAAGATCCAAGATTTGGACCACACACACAAGATTTGGGATCCAAGAGTCAATGCTCGGTCCTGCAAGCACAAATAGGTAAGTACACACACACACACACACACACACACACACACACACACAGGCGGGACCAAAAAGCCAGAGCTCAACCCCTGCAAACAGAACCAGGTGAGAATACACACACACACACACACACACACACACTAGTTGATAATGGACTGTTTTGTGTTCGTATCCATGTGTACTATTGTCATGACCGACAGACACGTGAAGCTGTATGTGTTTATGTGTACCTGTAATTAAACTGACATGTGTACGGTAATTATCTGTATGTGTCCATTTTAAAGGTACATATTTGTGAATGTTTATTTATGTAAATTGATTGACATATGAACGTATGCCCGCGTTTAATGTTACTGAAATTTATATGGTTAACATGCATACGTTTGAATGACATAGTTTCCCATTATTGTCACATTTTTTGTTACTGTTTCGCTGTTCACTCTCACTCTCTGACCCCCGTCGACTAATTGTGCTCACGTGTATTTGTTCAAGGTTCGGTAACCATTGGCTTTTTACCTAATAATTTGCAACTATTTGCAAACAAACATTTCTAAAGAACATCTATGTTTCTGATAAATATTCTTTTTCCTAACATACAAGTCAATCACACAGTACCTAACCTCAGTCAGAAACACTTTTCTTACTATCTCTCACAACGTCTTTTGCATATATATCCTATCTTAATAAATTTATAATTTAAATTCATAACAGGCAACCCTCTTCCAGCGCCTTCAAGGCCACCAAACATCATTCCTTTCCATTAACCTCTCCCAAATTATCTTTTGCACCAATACACACACTAGGGGGCTTTATAGCTGAGTGGACAGCGCTCTCGACTCGTAATCCTAGGGTCAAAGTTCGATCCCCCGGTGATGGCGCAAACGAAAATCAGTAGAGTTTCATTCATTCTGATGCTCCTCTTACCGAGCAGTACATAGGTACTTGGGCATTAGACACCTGTTACGGGCTGCTTTCTTGGTGTGTGTATGTGGATTTTTTTTTATTAGCTAGTAAAAATTGATTGATTCACAGTTGAAAGGCGGGCCGAAAGAGCAGAGCTCAACCCTCGCAAGAACAACTAGGTGAACACAACTAGATAAATACTAACTAACCACGATCTCGTATAATCTACTACACACGCTACCACCTCCCCCACTCCCTAAATCACTCTACATAAGTCATTAAAAATATAAAACAAATCAATTAATACACCAAAAATACTAACTATAAATAAAGGAAATAAATTTTAATCATACAGCGACTCCAGCGTGGTCTAGTCGGAGGAGAACGTGTTCTCATCTGGACAGATTGCGATCGAGCCTGTCGGAACGGTTGTGTAACTGCAGGGCACAAATATTTGTGTGTCCCCTCCTGTAGCTGCCTCTGTTTCGACAGGTTCCCTGGATAGCTGGAATTGGCCTGGCCCTAGGAAAGTGGAGAAGGGGTGAAATCCGTTGGGCCCACGGATGGATACCTTGGATCCATAGACCTAGGGTAGGTCTAATCACCTGGGATTCGAACCCACGGTGGGAATAAGGGAGGAGATTTGGGGGAGGAGGGACACAAATGGTTCCTGGAACCAAACCTCACATATATCCGGACACTCACACACACACACACACACCCTTATCCGAACATTCACAGGGACACTCACACACACACATCCATAGACTGTGATAATGGAGACCATCTGAGGGGACACAGATGGCCTCCTGAAACCACAGATGTAACCGGACACTCCGGTCCGGTTACATCATCCGGACACTCACACTCACACACTGACACACATCCATAGACACAAACTGTGATAAGGGAGACCATCTGAGGGGACACAGATGGCCTCCTGAAACCATAATCATCCGGACACTCACAGGGACCCCCACACTCACCCGGACACTCACACACTGACACACATCCATAGACAAAAACTGTGATAAGGGAAACCATCAGAGGGGACACAGATGGCCTCCTGGACCCACAGGGTCCATATCCATACAGTTCAATATTTAAATATACATATATATATTTATAAATATATTATTTTTTTATATTTTATTTATTTATTTAAATAAATATTATTTATTTAAAAATAATAAATTTTATATATTTAAATATATCATTTTTTTCGTATATTTTATTATATAATAAATTTATTTATTTATATAATTTATATAATTATATAAATATATGGATCTAATGGATCTTATATAAGATCCAAGATTTGGACCACACACACAAGATTTGGGATCCAAGAGTCAATGCTCGATCCTGCAAGCACAAATAGGTGAGTACACACACACACAAAAACACACACACACACACAGGCGGGACCAAAAAGCCAGAGCTCAACCCCTGCAAACAGAACCAGGTGAGAATACACAAGGCTGGGATTTTGAGGAGATGGATATTCAGGGCTGCGAAGGTTTCAGTGACTACATAGCAGGTACTGTAACAAATGGAGGGAAAAAAATTATAGTCGCAGTCATATATAATCCACCACCAAATGACAGAAGACCTAGACAGGAATATGATAGAAACAACATGGCCACCATTAACATAATAGAAAGAGCAGCTTCTGTTGCTAGCAGGAATGGATCTGGACTACTAATTATGGGAGACTTCAACCATGGGAAGATAGATTGGAAGAACAGAGACCCGCATGGAGGACCAGAAACATGGAGAGCTAAGCTGCTGGACGTGGCAACAAGAAACTTTCTAAGCCAGCACACCAAAGAACCAACAAGAATGAGAGGAGAAGATGAACCAGCAATGCTTGATTTGATATTTACCCTAAATGAATGGGATATAAGGGAAGTTAAGATGGAAGCGCCCTTGGGAATGAGTGACCACAGTGTATTGAACTTTGAGTACCTGGTAGAGCTAGGACTTATCTCCCCCCAAAAAGAACTAGGAATCAAAAGGTTGGCATACCGAAAGGGGAATTATGAACAGATGAGAAGTTTCCTAAGTGAAATACCTTGGGACACAGACCTCAGAGACAAGTCTGTACAGGGTATGATGGACTATGTTACCCAAAAGTGTCAGGAGGCAGTAAACAGGTTCATCCCGGCCCAAAGGGAAAAATCCGAGAAGCAACAGAAGAATCCATGGTATAATAGGGCATGTATGGAAGCGAAGAAACTGAACAAAAAGGCGTGGAGGAACTTCCGGAATAACAGAACACCAGAAAGCAGAGAGAGATACCAGAGAACCAGGAATGAGTACGTCAGGGTGAGAAGAGAAGCAGAGAAAAATTTTGAAAATGATATAGCAAACAAAGCCAAGACCGAACCAAAGCTACTCCACAGTCACATCAGAAGGAAAGCAACAGTGAAAGAACAGGTATTGAAACTTAGAACAGGCGAGGACAGGTATACAGAGAATGACAGAGAGGTGTGTGAGGAACTTAACAAGAGGTTCCAGGAGGTCTTCACAATAGAACAGGGTGAGGTCACTGTGCTAGGAGAAAGGGAGGTAAACCAGGCGGCCTTGGAGGAGTTCGAAATTACGAGAGAGGAGGTCAAGAGACACCTGCTGGATCTGGATGTTAGAAAGGCTGTTGGTCCAGATGGGATCTCACCATGGGTACTGAAAGAGTGTGCAGAGGCACTTTGCCTGCCACTCTCCATAGTGTATAGTAAGTCATATAGTAGAGACGGGAGACCTACCAGAAATATGGAAGACGGCGAATGTGGTCCCAATATACAAAAAGGGCGACAGACAAGAGGCACTGAACTACAGGCCAGTGTCCTTGACTTGTATACCATGCAAGGTGATGGAGAAGATCGTGAGAAAAAACCTGGTAACACATCTGGAGAGAAGGGATTTCGTGACAAATCGCCAACATGGATTCAGGGAGGGTAAATCTTGCCTTACAGGCTTGATAGAATTCTACGATCAGGTGACACAGATTAAGCAAGAGAGGGCTGGGCGGACTGCATTTTCTTGGATTGTCGGAAAGCCTTTGACACAGTACCGCATAAGAGGCTGGTACATAAGCTGGAGAGACAGGCAGGTGTAGCTGGTAAGGTGCTCCAGTGGATAAGGGAGTATCTAAGCAATAGGAAGCAGAGAGTTACGGTGAGGGGTGAGACCTCCGATTGGCGTGAAGTCACCAGTGGAGTCCCACAGGGCTCTGTACTCGGTCCTATCTTGTTTCTGATATATGTAAATGATCTCCCGGAGGGTATCGATTCATTTCTCTCAATGTTTGCGGACGATGCTAAAATTATGAGAAGGATTAAAACAGAAGAGGACTGTTTGAGGCTTCAAGAAGACCTAGAGAAGCTGAAGGAATGGTCGAACAAATGGTTGTTAGAGTTTAACCCAACCAAATGTAATGTAATGAAGATAGGTGTAGGGAGCAGGAGGCCAGATACAAGGTATCATCTGGGAGAGGAAATTCTTCAGGAGTCAGAGAAGGAAAAAGACTTGGGGGTTGATATCACGCCAGACCTGTCTCCTGCAGCACATATCAAGCGGATAACATCAGCGGCATATGCCAGGCTGGCCAACATACGAACGGCATTCAGAAACTTGTGTAAAGAATCATTCAGAACTTTGTATACCACATATGTCAGGCCAATCCTGGAGTATGCAGCCCCAGCATGGAGTCCATATCTAGTCAAGGATAAGACTAAACTGGAAAAGGTTCAAAGGTTTGCCACCAGACTAGTACCCGAGCTGAGAGGTATGAGCTACGAGGAGAGACTACGGGAATTAAACCTCACTTCGCTGGAAGACAGAAGAGTTAGGGGGGACATGATCACCACATTCAAGATTCTGAAGGGGATTGATAGGGTAGATAAAGACAGTCTATTTAACACAAGGGGAACACGCACAAGGGGACACAGGTGGAAACTGAGTGCCCAAATGAGCCACAGAGATATTAGAAAGAACTTTTTTAGTGTCAGAGTGGTTGACAAATGGAATGCATTAGGAAGTGATGTGGTGGAGGCTGACTCCATACACAGTTTCAAGTGTAGATATGACAGAGCCCGATAGGCTCAGGAATCTGTACACCTGTTGATTGACGGTTGAGAGGCGGGACCAAAGAGCCAGAGCTCAACCCCCACAAACACAACTAGGTGAGTACAACTAGGTGAGTACACACACACACACTAGTTGATAATGGACTGTTTTGTGTTCGTATCCATGTGTACTATTTTCATGACCGACAGACACGTGAAGCTGTATGTGTTTATGTGTACCTGTAATTAAACTGACATGTGTACGGTAATTATCTGTATGTGTCCATTTTAAAGGTACGTATTTGTGAATGTTTATTTATGTAAATTGATTGACATATGTACGTATGCCCGCGTTTAGTGTTACTGTAATTTATATGGTTAACATGTATACGTTTGAATGACATAGTTTCCCATTATTGTCACATTTTTTGTTACTGTTTCGCTGTTCACTCTCACTCTCTGACCCCCGTCGACTAATTGTGCTCACGTGTGTTTGTTCAAGGTACGGTAACCGTTGGCTTTTTACCCAATAATTTGCAACTATTTGCAAACAAACATTTCTAAAGAACATCTATGTTTCTGATAAATATTCTATTTCCTAACATACAAGTCAATCACACAGTACCTAACCTCAGTCAGAAACACTTTTCTTACTATCTCTCACAACGTCTTTTGCATATATATCCTATCTTAATAAATTTATAATTTAAATTCATAACTGGCAACCCTCTTCCAGCGCCTTCAAGGCCACCAAACATCATTCCTTTCCATTAACCTCTCCCAAATTATCTTTTGCACCAATACACACACTAGGGGACTTTATAGCTGAGTGGACAGCGCTCTCGAATCGTAATCCTAGGGTCAAAGTTCGATCCCCCGGTGATGGGGCTAACGAAAATCAGCAGAGTTTCATTCATTCTGATGCTCCTCTTACCGAGCAGTACATAGGTACTTGGGCATTAGACACCTGTTACGGGCTGCTTTCTTGGTGTGTGTATGTGGATTTTTTTTTATTAGCTAGTAAAAATTGATTGATTCACAGTTGAGAGGCGGGCCGAAAGAGCAGAGTTCAACCCTCGCAAGAACAACTAGGTGAACACAACTAGATAAATACTAACTAACCACGATCTCGTATAATCTACTACACACGCTACCACCTCCCCCCACTCCCTAAATCACTCTACATAAGTCATTAAAAATATAAAACAAATCAATTAATACACCAAAAAAACTAACTATAAATAAAGGAACCAAATTTTAATCATACAGCGACTCCAGCGTGGTCTAGTCGGAGGAGAACGTGTTCTCATCTGGATAGATTGCGATCGAGCCTGTCGGAACGGTTGTGTAACTGCAGGGCACAAATATTTGTGTGTCCCCTCCTGTAGCTGCCTCTGTTTCGACAGGTTCCCTGGATAGCTGGAATTGGCCTGGCCCTAGGAAAGTGGGGAAGGGGTGAAATCCGTTGGGCCCACGGATGGATACCTTGGATCCATAGACCTAGGGTAGGTCTAATCACCTGTGATTCGAACCCGCGGTGGGAATAAGGGAGGAGATTTGGGGGAGGAGGGACACAAATTGTTCCTGGAACCAAACCTCACATATATCCGGACACTCACACACACACACACACACCCTTATCCGAACATTCACAGGGACACTCACACACACACACACACACCCTTATCCGAACATTCACAGGGACACTCACACACACACATCCATAGACTGTGATAAGGGAGACCATCTGAGGGGACACAGAAGGCCTCCTGAAACCACAGATGTAACCGGACACTCCGGTCCGGTTACATCATCCGGACACTCACAGTGACACTCACACTCACACACTGACACACATCCATAGACACAAACTGTGATAAGGGAGACCATCTGAGGGGACACAGATGGCCTCCTGAAACCATAATCATCCGGACACTCACAGGGACCCCCTCACTCACCCGGACACTCACACTCCCACATAGACAAAAACTGTGATAAGGGAGACCATCTGAGGGGACACAGATGGCCTCCTGGACCCACAGGGTCCATATCCATACAGATCAATATTTAAATATACATATATATTTATATATATAATTTTTTTATATATTTTATTTATTTATTTAAATAAATATTATTTATTTAAAAATAATACATTTTATATATTTAAATATATCATTTTTTTCGTATATTTTATTATATAATAAATTTATTTATTTATATAATTTATATAATTATATAAATATATGGATCTTATTGATCTTATATAAGATCCAAGATTTGGACCACACACACAAGATTTGGGATCCAAGAGTCAATGCTCGATCCTGCAAGCACAAATAGGTGAGTACACACACACACACACACACACACACACACAAGTTGATATTGGACTGTTTTGTGTTCGTATCCATTTGTACTATTGTCATGACCGACAGACACGTGAAGCTGTATGTGTTTATGTGTACCTGTAATTAAACTGATATGTGTACGGTAATTATCTGTATGTGTCCATTTTAAAGGTACATATTTGTGAATGTTTATTTATGTAAATTGATTGACATATGTACGTATGCCCGCGTTTAGTGTTACTGTAATTTATATGGTTAACATGTATACGTTTGAATGACATAGTTTCCCATTATTGTCATATTTTTTGTTACTGTTTCGCTGTTCACTCTCACTCTCTGACCCCCGTCGACTAATTGTGCTCACGTGTGTTTGTTCAATGTACGGTAACCATTGGTACGGTAACCCAATAATTTGCAACTATTTGCAAACAAACATTTCTAAAGAACATCTATGTTTCTGATAAATATTCTTTTTCCTAACATACAAGTCAATCACACAGTACCTAACCTCAGTCAGAAACACTTTTCTTACTATCTCTCACAACGTCTTTTGCATATATATCCTATCTTAATAAATTTATAATTTAAATTCATAACTGGCAACCCTCATCCAGTGCCTTCAAGGCCACCAAACATCATTCCTCTCCATTAACCTCTCCCAAATTATCTTTTGCACCAATACACACACTAGGGGGGTTTATAGCTGAGTGGACAGCGCTCTCGACTCGTAATCCTAGGGTCAAAGTTCGATCCCCCGGTGATGGGGCAAACGAAAATCAGCAGAGTTTCATTCATTCTGATGCTTCTCTTACCGAGCAGTACATAGGTACTTGGGCATTAGACACCTGTTACGGGCTGCTTTCTTGGTGTGTGTATGTGTATTTTTTTTTATTAGCTAGTAAAAATTGATTGATTCACAGTTGAGAGGCGGGCCGAAAGAGCAGAGCTCAACCCTCGCAAGAACAACTAGGTGAACACAACTAGATAAATACTAACTAACCACGATCTCGTATAATCTACTACACACGCTACCACCTCCCCCCACTCCCTAAATCACTCTACATAAGTCATTAAAAATATAAAACAAATCAAATAATACACCAAAAATACTAACTATAAATAAAGGAACCAAATTTTAATCATACAGCGACTCCAGCGTGGTTTAGTCGGAGGAGAACGTGTTCTCATCTGGATAGATTGCGATCGAGCCTGTCGGAACGGTTGTGTAACTGCAGGGCACAAATATTTGTGTGTCCCCTCCTGTAGCTGCCTCTGTTTCGACAGGTTCCCTGGATAGCTGGAATTGGCCTGGCCCTTGGAAGGTGGGGAAGGGGTGAAATCCGTTGGGCCCACGGATGGATACCTTGGATCCATAGACCTAGGGTAGGTCTAATGACCTGGGATTCGAACCCACGGTGGGAATAAGGGAGGAGATTTGGGGGAGGAGGGACACAAATTGTTCCTGGAACCAGACCTCACATATATCCGGACACTCACACACACACACACACACACCCTTATCCGAACATTCACAGGGACACTCACACACACACATCCATAGACTGTGATAAGGGAGACCATCTGAGGGGACACAGATGGCCTCCTGAAACCACAGATGTAACCGGACACACCGGTCCGGTTACATCATCCGGGCACTCACAGTGACACTCACACTCACACACTGGCACACATCCATAGACAAAAACTGTGATAAGGGAGACTATCTGAGGGGACACAGATGGCCTCCTGAAACCATAATCATCCGGACACTCACAGGGACCCCCTCACTCACCCGGACACTCACACTCACACACATCCATAGACAAAAACTGTGATAAGGGAGACCATCTGAGGGGACACAGATGGTCTCCTGGACCCACATGGTCCATATCCATACAGATCAATATTTAAATATACATATATATTTATAAATATAATTTTTTTGTATATTTTATTTATTTATTTAAATAAATATTATTTATTTAAAAATAATACATTTTATATATTTAAATATATCATTTTTTTCGTATATTTTATTATATAATAAATTTATTTATTTATACAATTTATATAATTATATAAATATATGGATCTTATATAAGATCCAAGATTTGGACCACACACACAAGATTTGGGATCCAAGAGTCAATGCTCGATCCTGCAAGCACAAATAGGTGAGTACACACACACACACACACACACACACAGGCGGGACCAAAAAGCCAGAGCTCAACCCCTGCAAACAGAACCAGGTGAGAATACACACACACACACACACACACACACACACACACACACACACACACACACACACACACACACACACACACACACACACACACACAAGTTGATAATGGACTGTTTTGTGTTCGTATCCATGTGTACTATTGTCATGACCGACAGGCACGTGAAGCTGTATGTGTTTATGTGTACCTGTAATTAAACTGACATGTGTACGGTAATTATCTGTATGTGTCCATTTTAAAGGTACATATTTGTGAATGTTTATTTATGTAAATTGAATGACATATGTACGTATGCCCGCGTTTAGTGTTACTGTAATTTATATGGTTAACATGTATACGTTTGAATGACATAGTTTCCCATTATTGTCATATTTTTTGTTACTGTTTCGCTGTTCACTCTCACTCTCTGACCCCCGTCGACTAATTGTGCTCACGTGTGTTTGTTCAAGGTACGGTAACCATTGGTACGGTAACCCAATAATTTGCAACTATTTGCAAACAAACATTTCTAAAGAACATCTATGTTTCTGATAAATATTCTTTTTCTTAAGATACAAGTCAATCACACAGTACCTAACCTCAGTCAGAAACACTTTTCTTACTATCTCTCACAACGTCTTTTGCATATATATCCTATCTTAATAAATTTATTATTTAAATTCATAACTGGCAACCCTCATCCAGTGCCTTCAAGGCCACCAAACATCATTCCTTTCCATTAACCTCTCCCAAATTATCTTTTGCACCAATACACACACTAGGGGGCTTTATAGCTGAGTGAACAGCGCTCTCGACTCGTAATCCTAGGGTCAAAGTTCGATCCCCCGGTGATGGCGCAAACGAAAATCAGCAGAGTTTCATTTTTTCTGATGCTCCTCTTACCGAGCAGTACATAGGTACTTGGGCATTAGACACCTGTTACGGGCTGCTTTCTTGGTGTGTGTATGTGGATTTTTTTTTATTAGCTAGTAAAAATGGATTGATTCACAGTTGAGAGGCGGGCCGAAAGAGCAGAGTTCAACCCTCGCAAGAACAACTAGGTGAACACAACTAGATATATACTAACTAACCACGATCTCGTATAATCTACTACACACGCTACCACCTCCCCCCACTCCCTAAATCACTCTACATAAGTCATTAAAAATATAAAACAAATCAATTAATACACCAAAAATACTAACTATAAATAAAGGAACCAAATTTTAATCATACAGCGACTCCAGCGTGGTCTAGTCGGAGGAGAAAGTGTTCTCATCTGGATAGATTGCGATCGAGCCTGTCGGAACGGTTGTGTAACTGCAGGGCACAAATATTTGTGTGTCCCCTCCTGTAGCTGCCTCTGTTTCGACAGGTTCCCTGGATAGCTGGAATTGGCCTGGCCCTAGGAAAGTGGGGAAGGGGTGAAATCCGTTGGGCCCACGGATGGATACCTTGGATCCATAGACCTAGGGTATGTCTAATCACCTGGGATTCGAACCCACGGTGGGAATAAGGGAGGATATTTGGGGGAGGAGGGACACAAATTGTTCCTGGAACCAAACCTCACATATATCCGGACACTCACACACACACACACACACACCCTTATCCGAACATTCACAGGGACACTCACACACACACATCCATAGACTGTGATAAGGGAGACCATCTGAGGGGACACAGATGGCCTCCTGAAGCCACAAATGTAACCGGACACTCCGGTCCGGTTACATCATCCGGACACTCACAGTGACACTCACACTCACACACTGACACACATCCATAGACACAAACTGTGATAAGGGAGACCATCTGAGTGGACACAGATGGCCTCCTGAAACCATAATCATCCGGACACTCACAGGGACCCCCTCACTCACCCGGACACTCACACACATCCATAGACAAAAACTGTGATAAGGGAGACCATCTGAGGGGACACAGATGGCCTCCTGGACCCACAGGGTCCATATCCATACAGATCAATATTTAAATATACATTTATAAATATAATTTTTTTTTATATTTTATTTATTTATTTAAATAAATATTATTTATTTAAAAATAATACATTTTATATATTTATATATAAATTTTTTTTCGTATATTTTAGTATATAATAAATTTATTTATTTATTTAATTTATATAATTATATAAATATATGGATCTTATGGATCTTATATAAGATCCAAGATTTGGACCACACACACAAGATTTGGGATCCAAGAGTCAATGCTCGATCCTGCAAGCACAAATAGGTGAGTACACACACACACAGGCGGGACCAAAAAGCCAGAGCTCAACCCCTGCAAACAGAACCAGGTGAGAATACACACACACACACACACACACACACACACACACACACACACACACACACACACACACTAGTTGATAATGGACTGTTTTGTGTTCGTATCCATGTGTACTATTGTCATGACCGACAGACACGTGAAGCTGTATGTGTTTATGTGTACCTGTAATTAAACTGACATGTGTACGGTAATTATCTGTATGTGTCCATTTTAAAGGTACATATTTGTGAATGTTTATTTATGTAAATTGATTGACATATGTACGTATGCCCGCGTTTAGTGTTACTGTAATTTATATGGTTAACATGTATACGTTTGAATGACATAGTTTCCCATTATTGTCATATTTTTTGTTACTGTTTCGCTGTTCACTCTCACTCTCTGACCCCCGTCGACTAATTGTGCTCACGTGTGTTTGTTCAAGGTACGGTAACCATTGGTACGGTAACCCAATAATTTGCAACTATTTGCAAACAAACATTTCTAAAGAACATCAATGTTTCTGATAAATATTCTTTTTCCTAACATACAAGTCAATCACACAGTACCTAACCTCAGTCAGAAACACTTTTCTTACTATCTCTCACAACGTCTTTTGCAAATATATCCTATCTTAATAAATTTATAATTTAAATTCATAACTGGCAACCCTCTTCCAGCGCCTTCAAGGCCACCAAACATCATTCCTTTCCATTAACCTCTCCCAAATTATCTTTTGCACCAATACACACACTAGGGGGCTTTATAGCTGAGTGAACAGCGCTCTCGACTCGTAATCCTAGGGTCAAAGTTCGATCCCCCGGTGATGGCGCTAACGAAAATCAGCAGAGTTTCATTCATTCTGATGCTCCTCTTACCGAGCAGTACATAGGTACTTGGGCATTAGACACCTGTTACGGGCTGCTTTCTTGGTGTGTGTATGTGGATTTTTTTTATTAGCTAGTAAAAATTGATTGATTCACAGTTGAGAGGCGGGCCGAAAGAGCAGAGCTCAACCCTCGCAGGAACAACTAGGTGAACACAACTAGATATATACTAACTAACCACGATCTCGTATAATCTACTACACACGCTACCACCTCCCCCCACTCCCTAAATCACTCTACATAAGTCATTAAAAATATAAAACAAATCAATTAATACACCAAAAATACTAACTATAAATAAAGGAACCAAATTTTAATCATACAGCGACTCCAGCGTGGTCTAGTCGGAGGAGAACGTGTTCTCATCTGGATAGATTGCGATCGAGCCTGTCGGAACGGTTGTGTAACTGCAGGGCACAAATATTTGTGTGTCCCCTCCTGTAGCTGCCTCTGTTTCGACAGGTTCCCTGGATAGCTGGAATTGGCCTGGCCCTAGGGAAGTGGGGAAGGGGTGAGATCCGTTGGGCCCACGGATGGATACCTTGGATCCATAAACCTAGGGTAGGTCTAATCACCTGGGATTCGAACCCACGGTGGGAATAAGGGAGGAGATTTGGGAGAGGAGGGACACAAATTGTTCCTGGAACCAAACCTCACATATATCCGGGCACTCATACACACACACACACACACCCTTATCCAAACATTCACAGGGACACTCACACACACACATCCATAGACTGTGATAAGGGAGACCATCTGAGGGGACACAGATGGCCTCCTGAAACCACAAATGTAACCGTACACTCCGGTCCGGTTACATCATCCGGACACTCACACTCACACACTGACACACATCCATAGACACAAACTGTGATAAGGGAGACCATCTGAGGGGACACAGATGGCCTCCTGAAACAATAATCATCCGGACACTCACAGGGACCCCCTCACTCACCCGGACACTCACACACATCCATAGACAAAAACTGTGATAAGGGAGACCATCTGAGGGGACACAGATGGCCTCCTGGACCCACAGGGTCCATATCCAAACAGATCAATATTTAAATATACATATATATTTATATATATAATTTGTTTATATATTTTATTTATTTATGTAAATAAATATTATTTATTTAAAAACAATGCATTTTATATATTTAAATATATCATTTTTTTCGTATATTTTATTATATAATAAATTTATTTATTCATATAATTTATATAATTATATAAATATATGGATCTTATGGATCTTATATAAGATCCAAGATTTGGACCACACACACACAAGATTTGGGATCGAAGAGTCAATGCTCGATCCTGCAAGCACAAATAGGTGAGTACACACATACACACACACACACACAGGCGGGACCAAAAAGCCAGAGCTCAACCCCTGCAAACAGAACCAGGTGAGAATACACACACACACACACACACACACACACACACACACACACACACACACACTAGTTGATAATGGACTGTTTTGTGTTCGTATCCATGTGTACTATTGTCATGACCGACAGACACGTGAAGCTGTATGTGTTTATGTGTACCTGTAATTAAACTGACATGTGTACGGTAATTATCTGTATGTGTCCATTTTAAAGGTACATATTTGTGAATGTTTATTTATGTAAATTGATTGACATATGTACGTATGCCCGCGTTTAGTGTTACTGTAATTTATATGGTTAACATGTATACGTTTGAATGACATAGTTTCCCATTATTGTCATATTTTTTGTTACTGTTTCGCTGTTCACTCTCACTCTCTGACCCCCGTCGACTAATTGTGCTCACGTGTGTTTGTTCAAGGTACGGTAACCATTGGTACGGTAACCCAATAATTTGCAACTATTTGCAAACAAACATTTCTAAAGAACATCTATGTTTCTGATAAATATTCTTTTTCCTAACATACAAGTCAATCACACAGTACCTAACCTCAGTCAGAAACACTTTTCTTACTATCTCTCACAACGTCTTTTGCAAATATATCCTATCTTAATAAATTTATAATTTAAATTCATAACTGGCAACCCTCTTCCAGCGCCTTCAAGGCCACCAAACATCATTCCTTTCCATTAACCTCTCCCAAATTATCTTTTGCACCAATACACACACTAGGGGGCTTTATAGCTGAGTGAACAGCGCTCTCGACTCGTAATCCTAGGGTCAAAGTTCGATCCCCCGGTGATGGCGCTAACGAAAATCAGCAGAGTTTCATTCATTCTGATGCTCCTCTTACCGAGCAGTACATAGGTACTTGGGCATTAGACACCTGTTACGGGCTGCTTTCTTGGTGTGTGTATGTGGATTTTTTTTATTAGCTAGTAAAAATTGATTGATTCACAGTTGAGAGGCGGGCCGAAAGAGCAGAGCTCAACCCTCGCAGGAACAACTAGGTGAACACAACTAGATATATACTAACTAACCACGATCTCGTATAATCTACTACACACGCTACCACCTCCCCCCACTCCCTAAATCACTCTACATAAGTCATTAAAAATATAAAACAAATCAATTAATACACCAAAAATACTAACTATAAATAAAGGAACCAAATTTTAATCATACAGCGACTCCAGCGTGGTCTAGTCGGAGGAGAACGTGTTCTCATCTGGATAGATTGCGATCGAGCCTGTCGGAACGGTTGTGTAACTGCAGGGCACAAATATTTGTGTGTCCCCTCCTGTAGCTGCCTCTGTTTCGACAGGTTCCCTGGATAGCTGGAATTGGCCTGGCCCTAGGGAAGTGGGGAAGGGGTGAGATCCGTTGGGCCCACGGATGGATACCTTGGATCCATAAACCTAGGGTAGGTCTAATCACCTGGGATTCGAACCCACGGTGGGAATAAGGGAGGAGATTTGGGAGAGGAGGGACACAAATTGTTCCTGGAACCAAACCTCACATATATCCGGACACTCATACACACACACACACACACCCTTATCCAAACATTCACAGGGACACTCACACACACACATCCATAGACTGTGATAAGGGAGACCATCTGAGGGGACACAGATGGCCTCCTGAAACCACAAATGTAACCGTACACTCCGGTCCGGTTACATCATCCGGACACTCACACTCACACACTGACACACATCCATAGACACAAACTGTGATAAGGGAGACCATCTGAGGGGACACAGATGGCCTCCTGAAACAATAATCATCCGGACACTCACAGGGACCCCCTCACTCACCCGGACACTCACACACATCCATAGACAAAAACTGTGATAAGGGAGACCATCTGAGGGGACACAGATGGCCTCCTGGACCCACAGGGTCCATATCCAAACAGATCAATATTTAAATATACATATATATTTATATATATAATTTGTTTATATATTTTATTTATTTATGTAAATAAATATTATTTATTTAAAAACAATGCATTTTATATATTTAAATATATCATTTTTTTCGTATATTTTATTATATAATAAATTTATTTATTTATATAATTTATATAATTATATAAATATATGGATCTTATGGATCTTATATAAGATCCAAGATTTGGACCACACACACACAAGATTTGGGATCGAAGAGTCAATGCTCGATCCTGCAAGCACAAATAGGTGAGTACACACATACACACACACACACACAGGCGGGACCAAAAAGCCAGAGCTCAACCCCTGCAAACAGAACCAGGTGAGAATACACACACACACACACACACACACACACACACACACACACACACACACTAGTTGATAATGGACTGTTTTGTGTTCGTATCCATGTGTACTATTGTCATGACCGACAGACACGTGAAGCTGTATGTGTTTATGTGTACCTGTAATTAAACTGACATGTGTACGGTAATTATCTGTATGTGTCCATTTTAAAGGTACATATTTGTGAATGTTTATTTATGTAAATTGATTGACATATGTACGTATGCCCGCGTTTAGTGTTACTGTAATTTATATGGTTAACATGTATACGTTTGAATGACATAGTTTCCCATTATTGTCATATTTTTTGTTACTGTTTCGCTGTTCACTCTCACTCTCTGACCCCCGTCGACTAATTGTGCTCACGTGTGTTTGTTCAAGGTACGGTAACCATTGGTACGGTAACCCAATAATTTGCAACTATTTGCAAACAAACATTTCTAAAGAACATCTATGTTTCTGATAAATATTCTTTTTCCTAACATACAAGTCAATCACACAGTACCTAACCTCAGTCAGAAACACTTTTCTTACTATCTCTCACAACGTCTTTTGCAAATATATCCTATCTTAATAAATTTATAATTTAAATTCATAACTGGCAACCCTCTTCCAGCGCCTTCAAGGCCACCAAACATCATTCCTTTCCATTAACCTCTCCCAAATTATCTTTTGCACCAATACACACACTAGGGGGCTTTATAGCTGAGTGAACAGCGCTCTCGACTCGTAATCCTAGGGTCAAAGTTCGATCCCCCGGTGATGGCGCTAACGAAAATCAGCAGAGTTTCATTCATTCTGATGCTCCTCTTACCGAGCAGTACATAGGTACTTGGGCATTAGACACCTGTTACGGGCTGCTTTCTTGGTGTGTGTATGTGGATTTTTTTTATTAGCTAGTAAAAATTGATTGATTCACAGTTGAGAGGCGGACCGAAAGAGCAGAGCTCAACCCTTGCAAGAACAACTAGGTGAACACAACTAGATATATACTAACTAACCACGATCTCGTATAATCTACTACACACGCTACCACCTCCCCCCACTCCCTAAATCACTCTACATAAGTCATTAAAAATATAAAACAAATCAATTAATACACCAAAAATACTAACTATAAATAAAGGAACCAAATTTTAATCATACAGCGACTCCAGCGTGGTCTAGTCGGAGGAGAACGTGTTCTCATCTGGATAGATTGCGATCGAGCCTGTCGGAACGGTTGTGTAACTGCAGGGCACAAATATTTGTGTCCCCTCCTGTAGCTGCCTCTGTTTCGACAGGTTCCCTGGATAGCTGGAATTGGCCTGGTCCTAGGAAAGTGGGGAAGGGGTGAGATCCGTTGGGCCCATGGATGGATACCTTGGATCCTTAAACCTAGGGTAGGTCTAATCACCTGGGATTCGAACCCACGGTGGGAATAAGGGAGGAGATTTGGGAGAGGAGGGACACAAATTGTTCCTGGAACCAAACCTCACATATATCCGGACACTCACACACACACACACACACACCCTTATCCAAACATTCACAGGGACACTCACACACACACATCCATAGACTGTGATAAGGGAGACCATCTGAGGGGACACAGATGGCCTCCTGAAACCACAAATGTAACCGGACACTCCGGTCCGGTTACATCATCCGGACACTCACACTCACACACTGACACACATCCATAGACACAAACTGTGATAAGGGAGACCATCTGAGGGGACACAGATGGCCTCCTGAAACAATAATCATCCGGACACTCACAGGGACCCCCTCACTCACCCGGACACTCACACACATCCATAGACAAAAACTGTGATAAGGGAGACCATCTGAGGGGACACAGATGGCCTCCTGGACCCACAGGGTCCATATCCAAACAGATCAATATTTAAATATACATATATATTTATATATATAATTTTTTTATATATTTTATTTATTTATGTAAATAAATATTATTTATTTAAAAACAATGCATTTTATATATTTAAATATATCATTTTTTTCGTATATTTTATTATATAATAAATTTATTTATTTATATAATTTATATAATTATATAAATATATGGATCTTATGGATCTTATATAAGATCCAAGATTTGGACCACACACACACAAGATTTGGGATCGAAGAGTCAATGCTCGATCCTGCAAGCACAAATAGGTGAGTACACACACACACACACACACACACACAGGCGGGACCAAAAAGCCAGAGCTCAACCCCTGCAAACAGAACCAGGTGAGAATACACACACACACACACACACACACACACACACACACACACACACACACACACACACACACACACACACACACACACACACACACTAGTTGATAATGGACTGTTTTGTGTTCGTATCCATGTGTACTATTGTCATGACCGACAGACACGTGAAGCTGTATGTGTTTATGTGTACCTGTAATTAAACTGACATGTGTACGGTAATTATCTGTATGTGTCCATTTTAAAGGTACATATTTGTGAATGTTTATTTATGTAAATTGATTGACATATGTACGTATGCCCGCGTTTAGTGTTACTGTAATTTATATGGTTAACATGTATACGTTTGAATGACATAGTTTCCCATTATTGTCATATTTTTTGTTACTGTTTCGCTGTTCACTCTCACTCTCTGACCCCCGTCGACTAATTGTGCTCACGTGTGTTTGTTCAAGGTACGGTAACTATTGGTACGGTAACCCAATAATTTGCAACTATTTGCAAACAAACATTTCTAAAGAACATCTATGTTTCTGATAAATATTCTTTTTCCTAACATACAAGTCAATCACACAGTACCTAACCTCAGTCAGAAACACTTTTCTTACTATCTCTCACAACGTCTTTTGCAAATATATCCTATCTTAATAAATTTATAATTTAAATTCATAACTGGCAACCCTCTTTCAGCGCCTTCAAGGCCACCAAACATCATTCCTTTCCATTAACCTCTCCCAAATTATCTTTTGCACCAATACACACACTAGGGGGCTTTATAGCTGAGTGAACAGCGCTCTCGACTCGTAATCCTAGGGTCAAAGTTCGATCCCCCGGTGATGGCGCTAACGAAAATCAGCAGAGTTTCATTCATTCTGATGCTCCTCTTACCGAGCAGTACATAGGTACTTGGGCATTAGACACCTGTTACGGGCTGCTTTCTTGGTGTGTGTGTATGTGGATTTTTTTTATTAGCTAGTAAAAATTGATTGATTCACAGTTGAGAGGCGGGCCGAAAGAGCAGAGCTCAACCCTCGCAGGAACAACTAGGTGAACACAACTAGATATATACTAACTAACCACGATCTCGTATAATCTACTACACACGCTACCACCTCCCCCCACTCCCTAAATCACTCTACATAAGTCATTAAAAATATAAAACAAATCAATTAATACACCAAAAATACTAACTATAAATAAAGGAACCAAATTTTAATCATACAGCGACTCCAGCGTGGTCTAGTCGGAGGAGAACGTGTTCTCATCTGGATAGAATGCGATCGAGCCTGTCGGAACGGTTGTGTAACTGCAGGGCACAAATATTTGTGTGTCCCCTCCTGTAGCTGCCTCTGTTTCGACAGGTTCCCTGGATAGCTGGAATTGGCCTGGCCCTAGGAAAGTGGGGAAGGGGTGAGATCCGTTGGGCCCACGGATGGATACCTTGGATCCATAAACCTAGGGTAGGTCTAATCACCTGGGATTCGAACCCACGGTGGGAATAAGGGAGGAGATTTGGGAGAGGAGGGACACAAATTGTTCCTGGAACCAAACCTCACATATATCCGGACACTCATACACACACACACACACACCCTTATCCAAACATTCACAGGGACACTCACACACACACATCCATAGACTGTGATAAGGGAGACCATCTGAGGGGACACAGATGGCCTCCTGAAACCACAAATGTAACCGTACACTCCGGTCCGGTTACATCATCCGGACACTCACACTCACACACTGACACACATCCATAGACACAAACTGTGATAAGGGAGACCATCTGAGGGGACACAGATGGCCTCCTGAAACAATAATCATCCGGACACTCACAGGGACCCCCTCACTCACCCGGACACTCACACACATCCATAGACAAAAACTGTGATAAGGGAGACCATCTGAGGGGACACAGATGGCCTCCTGGACCCACAGGGTCCATATCCAAACAGATCAATATTTAAATATACATATATATTTATATATATAATTTGTTTATATATTTTATTTATTTATGTAAATAAATATTATTTATTTAAAAACAATGCATTTTATATATTTAAATATATCATTTTTTTCGTATATTTTATTATATAATAAATTTATTTATTTATATAATTTATATAATTATATAAATATATGGATCTTATGGATCTTATATAAGATCCAAGATTTGGACCACACACACACAAGATTTGGGATCGAAGAGTCAATGCTCGATCCTGCAAGCACAAATAGGTGAGTACACACATACACACACACACACACAGGCGGGACCAAAAAGCCAGAGCTCAACCCCTGCAAACAGAACCAGGTGAGAATACACACACACACACACACACACACACACACACACACACACACACACACACACTAGTTGATAATGGACTGTTTTGTGTTCGTATCCATGTGTACTATTGTCATGACCGACAGACACGTGAAGCTGTATGTGTTTATGTGTACCTGTAATTAAACTGACATGTGTACGGTAATTATCTGTATGTGTCCATTTTAAAGGTACATATTTGTGAATGTTTATTTATGTAAATTGATTGACATATGTACGTATGCCCGCGTTTAGTGTTACTGTAATTTATATGGTTAACATGTATACGTTTGAATGACATAGTTTCCCATTATTGTCATATTTTTTGTTACTGTTTCGCTGTTCACTCTCACTCTCTGACCCCCGTCGACTAATTGTGCTCACGTGTGTTTGTTCAAGGTACGGTAACCATTGGTACGGTAACCCAATAATTTGCAACTATTTGCAAACAAACATTTCTAAAGAACATCTATGTTTCTGATAAATATTCTTTTTCCTAACATACAAGTCAATCACACAGTACCTAACCTCAGTCAGAAACACTTTTCTTACTATCTCTCACAACGTCTTTTGCAAATATATCCTATCTTAATAAATTTATAATTTAAATTCATAACTGGCAACCCTCTTCCAGCGCCTTCAAGGCCACCAAACATCATTCCTTTCCATTAACCTCTCCCAAATTATCTTTTGCACCAATACACACACTAGGGGGCTTTATAGCTGAGTGAACAGCGCTCTCGACTCGTAATCCTAGGGTCAAAGTTCGATCCCCCGGTGATGGCGCTAACGAAAATCAGCAGAGTTTCATTCATTCTGATGCTCCTCTTACCGAGCAGTACATAGGTACTTGGGCATT
Source organism: Procambarus clarkii (assembly GCF_040958095.1). Lineage (NCBI taxonomy): Eukaryota > Metazoa > Arthropoda > Malacostraca > Decapoda > Cambaridae > Procambarus > Procambarus clarkii. The sequence goes on along the minus strand of NC_091217.1, from coordinate 19,218,981 downwards.
AGACACCTGTTACGGGCTGCTTTCTTGGTGTGTGTAAGTGGATTTTTTTTATTAGCTAGTAAAAATTGATTGATTCACAGTTGAGAGGCGGGCCGAAAGAGCAGAGCTCAACCCTCGCAAGAACAACTAGGTGAACACAACTAGATATATACTAACTAACCACGATCTCGTATAATCTACTACACACGCTACCACCTCCCCCCACTCCCTAAATCACTCTACATAAGTCATTAAAAATATAAAACAAATCAATTAATACACCAACAATACTAACTATAAATAAAGGAACCAAATTTTAATCATACAGCGACTCCAGCGTGGTCTAGTCGGAGGAGAACGTGTTCTCATCTGGATAGATTGCGATCGAGCCTGTCGGAACGGTTGTGTAACTGCAGGGCAAAAATATTTGTGTGTCCCCTCCTGTAGCTGCCTCTGTTTCGACAGGTTCCCTGGATAGCTGGAATTGGCCTGGCCCTAGGAAAGTGGGGAAGGGGTGAGATCCGTTGGGCCCACGGATGGATACCTTGGATCCATAAACCTAGGGTAGGTCTAATCACCTGGGATTCGAACCCACGGTGGGAATAAGGGAGGAGATTTGGGAGAGGAGGGACACAAATTGTTCCTGGAACCAAACCTCACATATATCCGGACACTCACACACACACACACACACACCCTTATCCAAACATTCACAGGGACACTCACACACACACATCCATAGACTGTGATAAGGGAGACCATCTGAGGGGACACAGATGGCCTCCTGAAACCACAAATGTAACCGGACACTCCGGTCCGGTTACATCATCCGGACACTCACACTCACACACTGACACACATCCATAGACACAAACTGTGATAAGGGAGACCATCTGAGGGGACACAGATGGCCTCCTGAAACAATAATCATCCGGACACTCACAGGGACCCCCCTCACTCACCCGGACACTCACACACATCCATAGACAAAAACTGTGATAAGGGAGACCATCTGAGGGGACACAGATGGCCTCCTGGACCCACAGGGTCCATATCCAAACAGATCAATATTTAAATATACATATATATTTATATATATAATTTTTTTATATATTTTATTTATTTATGTAAATAAATATTATTTATTTAACAACAATGCATTTTATATATTTAAATATATCATTTTTTTCGTATATTTTATTATATAATAAATTTATTTATTTATATAATTTATATAATTATATAAATATATGGATCTTATGGATCTTATATAAGATCCAAGATTTGGACCACACACACACAAGATTTGGGATCGAAGAGTCAATGCTCGATCCTGCAAGCACAAATAGGTGAGTACACACACACACACACACACACACACAGGCGGGACCAAAAAGCCAGAGCTCAACCCCTGCAAACAGAACCAGGTGAGAATACACACACACACACACACACACACACACACACACACACACACACACACACACACACACACACACACACACACACACACACACACACACACACTAGTTGATAATGGACTGTTTTGTGTTCGTATCCATGTGTACTATTGTCATGACCGACAGACACGTGAAGCTGTATGTGTTTATGTGTACCTGTAATTAAACTGACATGTGTACGGTAATTATCTGTATGTGTCCATTTTAAAGGTACATATTTGTGAATGTTTATTTATGTAAATTGATTGACATATGTACGTATGCCCGCGTTTAGTGTTACTGTAATTTATATGGTTAACATGTATACGTTTGAATGACATAGTTTCCCATTATTGTCATATTTTTTGTTACTGTTTCGCTGTTCACTCTCACTCTCTGACCCCCGTCGACTAATTGTGCTCACGTGTGTTTGTTCAAGGTACGGTAACCATTGGTACGGTAACCCAATAATTTGCAACTATTTGCAAACAAACATTTCTAAAGAACATCTATGTTTCTGATAAATATTCTTTTTCCTAACATACAAGTCAATCACACAGTACCTAACCTCAGTCAGAAACACTTTTCTTACTATCTCTCACAACGTCTTTTGCAAATATATCCTATCTTAATAAATTTATAATTTAAATTCATAACTGGCAACCCTCTTCCAGCGCCTTCAAGGCCACCAAACATCATTCCTTTCCATTAACCTCTCCCAAATTATCTTTTGCACCAATACACACACTAGGGGGCTTTATAGCTGAGTGAACAGCGCTCTCGACTCGTAATCCTAGGGTCAAAGTTCGATCCCCCGGTGATGGCGCTAACGAAAATCAGCAGAGTTTCATTCATTCTGATGCTCCTCTTACCGAGCAGTACATAGGTACTTGGGCATTAGACACCTGTTACGGGCTGCTTTCTTGGTGTGTGTATGTGGATTTTTTTTATTAGCTAGTAAAAATTGATTGATTCACAGTTGAGAGGCGGGCCGAAAGAGCAGAGCTCAACCCTCGCAAGAACAACTAGGTGAACACAACTAGATATATACTAACTAACCACGATCTCGTATAATCTACTACACACGCTACCACCTCCCCCCACTCCCTAAATCACTCTACATAAGTCATTAAAAATATAAAACAAATCAATTAATACACCAACAATACTAACTATAAATAAAGGAACCAAATTTTAATCATACAGCGACTCCAGCGTGGTCTAGTCGGAGGAGAACGTGTTCTCATCTGGATAGATTGCGATCGAGCCTGTCGGAACGGTTGTGTAACTGCAGGGCAAAAATATTTGTGTGTCCCCTCCTGTAGCTGCCTCTGTTTCGACAGGTTCCCTGGATAGCTGGAATTGGCCTGGCCCTAGGAAAGTGGGGAAGGGGTGAGATCCGTTGGGCCCACGGATGGATACCTTGGATCCATAAACCTAGGGTAGGTCTAATCACCTGGGATTCGAACCCACGGTGGGAATAAGGGAGGAGATTTGGGAGAGGAGGGACACAAATTGTTCCTGGAACCAAACCTCACATATATCCGGACACTCACACACACACACACACACACCCTTATCCAAACATTCACAGGGACACTCACACACACACATCCATAGACTGTGATAAGGGAGACCATCTGAGGGGACACAGATGGCCTCCTGAAACCACAAATGTAACCGGACACTCCGGTCCGGTTACATCATCCGGACACTCACACTCACACACTGACACACATCCATAGACACAAACTGTGATAAGGGAGACCATCTGAGGGGACACAGATGGCCTCCTGAAACAATAATCATCCGGACACTCACAGGGACCCCCTCACTCACCCGGACACTCACACACATCCATAGACAAAAACTGTGATAAGGGAGACCATCTGAGGGGACACAGATGGCCTCCTGGACCCACAGGGTCCATATCCAAACAGATCAATATTTAAATATACATATATATTTATATATATAATTTTTTTATATATTTTATTTATTTATGTAAATAAATATTATTTATTTAACAACAATGCATTTTATATATTTAAATATATCATTTTTTTCGTATATTTTATTATATAATAAATTTATTTATTTATATAATTTATATAATTATATAAATATATGGATCTTATGGATCTTATATAAGATCCAAGATTTGGACCACACACACACAAGATTTGGGATCGAAGAGTCAATGCTCGATCCTGCAAGCACAAATAGGTGAGTACACACACACACACACACACACACACAGGCGGGACCAAAAAGCCAGAGCTCAACCCCTGCAAACAGAACCAGGTGAGAATACACACACACACACACACACACACACACACACACACACACACACACACACACACACACACACACACACACACACACACACACACACACACACACTAGTTGATAATGGACTGTTTTGTGTTCGTATCCATGTGTACTATTGTCATGACCGACAGACACGTGAAGCTGTATGTGTTTATGTGTACCTGTAATTAAACTGACATGTGTACGGTAATTATCTGTATGTGTCCATTTTAAAGGTACATATTTGTGAATGTTTATTTATGTAAATTGATTGACATATGTACGTATGCCCGCGTTTAGTGTTACTGTAATTTATATGGTTAACATGTATACGTTTGAATGACATAGTTTCCCATTATTGTCATATTTTTTGTTACTGTTTCGCTGTTCACTCTCACTCTCTGACCCCCGTCGACTAATTGTGCTCACGTGTGTTTGTTCAAGGTACGGTAACCATTGGTACGGTAACCCAATAATTTGCAACTATTTGCAAACAAACATTTCTAAAGAACATCTATGTTTCTGATAAATATTCTTTTTCCTAACATACAAGTCAATCACACAGTACCTAACCTCAGTCAGAAACACTTTTCTTACTATCTCTCACAACGTCTTTTGCAAATATATCCTATCTTAATAAATTTATAATTTAAATTCATAACTGGCAACCCTCTTCCAGCGCCTTCAAGGCCACCAAACATCATTCCTTTCCATTAACCTCTCCCAAATTATCTTTTGCACCAATACACACACTAGGGGGCTTTATAGCTGAGTGAACAGCGCTCTCGACTCGTAATCCTAGGGTCAAAGTTCGATCCCCCGGTGATGGCGCTAACGAAAATCAGCAGAGTTTCATTCATTCTGATGCTCCTCTTACCGAGCAGTGCATAGGTACTTGGGCATTAGACACCTGTTACGGGCTGCTTTCTTGGTGTGTGTATGTGGATTTTTTTTATTAGCTAGTAAAAATTGATTGATTCACAGTTGAGAGGCGGGCCGAAAGAGCAGAGCTCAACCCTCGCAAGAACAACTAGGTGAACACAACTAGATATATACTAACTAACCACGATCTCGTATAATCTACTACACACGCTACCACCTCCCCCCACTCCCTAAATCACTCTACATAAGTCATTAAAAATATAAAACAAATCAATTAATACACCAAAAATACTAACTATAAATAAAGGAACCAAATTTTAATCATACAGCGACTCCAGCGTGGTCTAGTCGGAGGAGAACGTGTTCTCATCTGGATAGATTGCGATCGAGCCTGTCGGAACGGTTGTGTAACTGCAGGGCACAAATATTTGTGTGTCCCCTCCTGTAGCTGCCTCTGTTTCGACAGGTTCCCTGGATAGCTGGAATTGGCCTGGCCCTAGGAAAGTGGGGAAGGGGTGAGATCCGTTGGGCCCACGGATGGATACCTTGGATCCATAAACCTAGGGTAGGTCTAATCACCTGGGATTCGAACCCACGGTGGGAATAAGGGAGGAGATTTGGGAGAGGAGGGACACAAATTGTTCCTGGAACCAAACCTCACATATATCCGGACACTCACACACACACACACACACACCCTTATCCAAACATTCACAGGGACACTCACACACACACATCCATAGACTGTGATAAGGGAGACCATCTAAGGGGACACAGATGGCCTCCTGAAACCACAAATGTAACCGGACACTCCGGTCCGGTTACATCATCCGGACACTCACACTCACACACTGACACACATCCATAGACACAAACTGTGATAAGGGAGACCATCTGAGGGGACACAGATGGCCTCCTGAAACAATAATCATCCGGACACTCACAGGGACCCCCTCACTCACCCGGACACTCACACACATCCATAGACAAAAACTGTGATAAGGGAGACCATCTGAGGGGACACAGATGGCCTCCTGGACCCACAGGGTCCATATCCAAACAGATCAATATTTAAATATACATATATATTTATATATATAATTTGTTTATATATTTTATTTATTTATGTAAATAAATATTATTTATTTAAAAACAATGCATTTTATATATTTAAATATATCATTTTTTTCGTATATTTTATTATATAATAAATTTATTTATTTATATAATTTATATAATTATATAAATATATGGATCTTATGGATCTTATATAAGATCCAAGATTTGGACCACACACACACAAGATTTGGGATCGAAGAGTCAATGCTCGATCCTGCAAGCACAAATAGGTGAGTACACACATACACACACACACACACAGGCGGGACCAAAAAGCCAGAGCTCAACCCCTGCAAACAGAACCAGGTGAGAATACACACACACACACACACACACACACACACACACACACACACACTAGTTGATAATGGACTGTTTTGTGTTCGTATCCATGTGTACTATTGTCATGACCGACAGACACGTGAAGCTGTATGTGTTTATGTGTACCTGTAATTAAACTGACATGTGTACGGTAATTATCTGTATGTGTCCATTTTAAAGGTACATATTTGTGAATGTTTATTTATGTAAATTGATTGACATATGTACGTATGCCCGCGTTTAGTGTTACTGTAATTTATATGGTTAACATGTATACGTTTGAATGACATAGTTTCCCATTATTGTCATATTTTTTGTTACTGTTTCGCTGTTCACTCTCACTCTCTGACCCCCGTCGACTAATTGTGCTCACGTGTGTTTGTTCAAGGTACGGTAACCATTGGTACGGTAACCCAATAATTTGCAACTATTTGCAAACAAACATTTCTAAAGAACATCTATGTTTCTGATAAATATTCTTTTTCCTAACATACAAGTCAATCACACAGTACCTAACCTCAGTCAGAAACACTTTTCTTACTATCTCTCACAACGTCTTTTGCAAATATATCCTATCTTAATAAATTTATAATTTAAATTCATAACTGGCAACCCTCTTCCAGCGCCTTCAAGGCCACCAAACATCATTCCTTTCCATTAACCTCTCCCAAATTATCTTTTGCACCAATACACACACTAGGGGGCTTTATAGCTGAGTGAACAGCGCTCTCGACTCGTAATCCTAGGGTCAAAGTTCGATCCCCCGGTGATGGCGCTAACGAAAATCAGCAGAGTTTCATTCATTCTGATGCTCCTCTTACCGAGCAGTACATAGGTACTTGGGCATTAGACACCTGTTACGGGCTGCTTTCTTGGTGTGTGTATGTGGATTTTTTTTATTAGCTAGTAAAAATTGATTGATTCACAGTTGAGAGGCGGGCCGAAAGAGCAGAGCTCAACCCTCGCAAGAACAACTAGGTGAACACAACTAGATATATACTAACTAACCACGATCTCGTATAATCTACTACACACGCTACCACCTCCCCCCACTCCCTAAATCACTCTACATAAGTCATTAAAAATATAAAACAAATCAATTAATACACCAAAAATACTAACTATAAATAAAGGAACCAAATTTTAATCATACAGCGACTCCAGCGTGGTCTAGTCGGAGGAGAACGTGTTCTCATCTGGATAGATTGCGATCGAGCCTGTCGGAACGGTTGTGTAACTGCAGGGCACAAATATTTGTGTGTCCCCTCCTGTAGCTGCCTCTGTTTCGACAGGTTCCCTGGATAGCTGGAATTGGCCTGGCCCTAGGAAAGTGGGGAAGGGGTGAGATCCGTTGGGCCCACGGATGGATACCTTGGATCCATAAACCTAGGGTAGGTCTAATCACCTGGGATTCGAACCCACGGTGGGAATAAGGGAGGAGATTTGGGAGAGGAGGGACACAAATTGTTCCTGGAACCAAACCTCACATATATCCGGACACTCACACACACACACACACACACCCTTATCCAAACATTCACAGGGACACTCACACACACACATCCATAGACTGTGATAAGGGAGACCATCTGAGGGGACACAGATGGCCTCCTGAAACCACAAATGTAACCGGACACTCCGGTCCGGTTACATCATCCGGACACTCACACTCACACACTGACACACATCCATAGACACAAACTGTGATAAGGGAGACCATCTGAGGGGACACAGATGGCCTCCTGAAACAATAATCATCCGGACACTCACAGGGACCCCCTCACTCACCCGGAAACTCACACACATCCATAGACAAAAACTGTGATAAGGGAGACCATCTGAGGGGACACAGATGGCCTCCTGGACCCACAGGGTCCATATCCAAACAGATCAATATTTAAATATACATATATATTTATATATATAATTTTTTTATATATTTTATTTATTTATGTAAATAAATATTATTTATTTAACAACAATGCATTTTATATATTTAAATATATCATTTTTTTCGTATATTTTATTATATAATAAATTTATTTATTTATATAATTTATATAATTATATAAATATATGGATCTTATGGATCTTATATAAGATCCAAGATTTGGACCACACACACACAAGATTTGGGATCGAAGAGTCAATGCTCGATCCTGCAAGCACAAATAGGTGAGTACACACACACACACACACACACACACAGGCGGGACCAAAAAGCCAGAGCTCAACCCCTGCAAACAGAACCAGGTGAGAATACACACACACACACACACACACACACACACACACTAGTTGATAATGGACTGTTTTGTGTTCGTATCCATGTGTACTATTGTCATGACCGACAGACACGTGAAGCTGTATGTGTTTATGTGTACCTGTAATTAAACTGACATGTGTACGGTAATTATCTGTATGTGTCCATTTTAAAGGTACATATTTGTGAATGTTTATTTATGTAAATTGATTGACATATGTACGTATGCCCGCGTTTAGTGTTACTGTAATTTATATGGTTAACATGTATACGTTTGAATGACATAGTTTCCCATTATTGTCATATTTTTTGTTACTGTTTCTCTGTTCACTCTCACTCTCTGACCCCCGTCGACTAATTGTGCTCACGTGTGTTTGTTCAAGGTACGGTAACCATTGGTACGGTAACCCAATAATTTGCAACTATTTGCAAACAAACATTTCTAAAGAACATCTATGTTTCTGATAAATATTCTTTTTCCTAACATACAAGTCAATCACACAGTACCTAACCTCAGTCAGAAACACTTTTCTTACTATCTCTCACAACGTCTTTTGCAAATATATCCTATCTTAATAAATTTATAATTTAAATTCATAACTGGCAACCCTCTTCCAGCGCCTTCAAGGCCACCAAACATCATTCCTTTCTATTAACCTCTCCCAAATTATCTTTTGCACCAATACACACACTAGGGGGCTTTATAGCTGAGTGAACAGCGCTCTCGACTCGTAATCCTAGGGTCAAAGTTCGATCCCCCGGTGATGGCGCAAACGAAAATCAGCAGAGTTTCATTCATTCTGATGCTCCTCTTACCGAGCAGTACATAGGTACTTGGGCATTAGACACCTGTTACGGGCTGCTTTCTTGGTGTGTGTATGTGGATTTTTTTTATTAGCTAGTAAAAATTGATTGATTCACAGTTGAGAGGCGGGCCGAAAGAGCAGAGCTCAACCCTCGCAAGAACAACTAGGTGAACACAACTAGATATATACTAACTAACCACAATCTCGTATAATCTACTACACACGCTACCACCTCCCCCCACTCCCTAAATCACTCTACATAAGTCATTAAAAATATAAAACAAATCAATTAATACACCAAAAATACTAACTATAAATAAAGGAACCAAATTTTAATCATACAGCGACTCCAGCGTGGTCTAGTCGGAGGAGAACGTGTTCTCATCTGGATAGATTGCGATCGAGCCTGTCGGAACGGTTGTGTAACTGCAGGGCACAAATATTTGTGTGTCCCCTCCTGTAGCTGCCTCTGTTTCGACAGGTTCCCTGGATAGCTGGAATTGGCCTGGCCCTAGGAAAGTGGGGAAGGGGTGAAATCCTTTGGGCCCACGGATGGATACCTTGGATCCATAAGCCTAGGGTAGGTCTAATCACCTGGGATTCGAACCCACGGTGGGAATAAGGGAGGAGATTTGGGAGAGGAGGGACACAAATTGTTCCTGGAACCAAACCTCACATATATCCGGACACTCACACACACACACACACACACCCTTATCCAAACATTCACAGGGACACTCACACACACACATCCATAGACTGTGATAAGGGAGACCATCTGAGGGGACACAGATGGCCTCCTGAAACCACAAATGTAACCGGACACTCCGGTCCGGTTACATCAACCGGACACTCACACTCACACACTCACACACATCCATAGACACAAACTGTGATAAGGGAGACCATCTGAGGGGACACAGATGGCCTCCTGAAACAATAATCATCCGGACACTCACAGGGACCCCCTCACTCACCCGGACACTCACACACATCCATAGACAAAAACTGTGATAAGGGAGACCATCTGAGGGGACACAGATGGCCTCCTGGACCCACAGGGTCCATATCCAAACAGATCAATATTTAAATATACATATATATTTATATATATAATTTTTTTATATATTTTATTTATTTATGTAAATAAATATTATTTATTTAAAAACAATGCATTTTATATATTTAAATATATCATTTTTTTCGTATATTTTATTATATAATAAATTTATTTATTTATATAATTTATATAATTATATAAATATATGGATCTTATGGATCTTATATAAGATCAAAGATTTGGACCACACACACACAAGATTTGGGATCGAAGAGTCAATGCTCGATCCTGCAAGCACAAATAGGTGAGTACACACACACACACACACACACACACAGGCGGGACCAAAAAGCCAGAGCTCAACCCCTGCAAACAGAACCAGGTGAGAATACACACACACACACACACACACACACACACAGGCGGGACCAAAAAGCCAGAGCTCAACCCCTGCAAACAGAACCAGGTGAGAATACACACACACACACACACACACACACACACACACACACACACACACACACACACACACACACACACACATTAGTTGATAATGGACTGTTTTGTGTTCGTATCCATGTGTACTATTGTCATGACCGACAGACACGTGAAGCTGTATGTGTTTATGTGTACCTGTAATTAAACTGACATGTGTACGGTAATTATCTGTATGTGTCCATTTTAAAGGTACATATTTGTGAATGTTTATTTATGTAAATTGATTGACATATGTACGTATGCCCGCGTTTAGTGTTACTGTAATTTATATGGTTAACATGTATACGTTTGAATGACATAGTTTCCCATTATTGTCATATTTTTTGTTACTGTTTCGCTGTTCACTCTCACTCTCTGACCCCCGTCGACTAATTGTGCTCACGTGTGTTTGTTCAAGGTACGGTAACCATTGGTACGGTAACCCAATAATTTGCAACTATTTGCAAACAAACATTTCTAAAGAACATCTATGTTTCTGATAAATATTCTTTTACCTAACATACAAGTCAATCACACAGTACCTAACCTCAGTCAGAAACACTTTTCTTACTATCTCTCACAACGTCTTTTGCAAATATATCCTATCTTAATAAATTTATAATTTAAATTCATAACTGGCTACCCTCTTCCAGCGCCTTCAAGGCCACCAAACATCATTCCTTTCCATTAACCTCTCCCAAATTATCTTTTGCACCAATACACACACTAGGGGGCTTTATAGCTGAGTGAACAGCGCTCTCGACTCGTAATCCTAGGGTCAAAGTTCGATCCCCCGGTGATGGCGCTAACGAAAATCAGCAGAGTTTCATTCATTCTGATGCTCCTCTTACCGAGCAGTACATAGGTACTTGGGCATTAGACACCTGTTACGGGCTGCTTTCTTGGTGTGTGTATGTGGATTTTTTTTATTAGCTAGTAAAAATTGATTGATTCACAGTTGAGAGGCGGGCCGAAAGAGCAGAGCTCAACCCTCGCAAGAACAACTAGGTGAACACAACTAGATATATACTAACTAACCACGATCTCGTATAATCTACTACACACGCTACCACCTCCCCCCACTCCCTAAATCACTCTACATAAGTCATTAAAAATATAAAACAAATCAATTAATACACCAAAAATACTAACTATAAATAAAGGAACCAAATTTTAATCATACAGCGACTCCAGCGTGGTCTAGTCGGAGGAGAACGTGTTCTCATCTGGATAGATTGCGATCGAGCCTGTCGGAACGGTTGTGTAACTGCAGGGCACAAATATTTGTGTGTCCCCTCCTGTAGCTGCCTCTGTTTCGACAGGTTCCCTGGATAGCTGGAATTGGCCTGGCCCTAGGAAAGTGGGGAAGGGGTGAGATCCGTTGGGCCCACGGATGGATACCTTGGATCCATAAACCTAGGGTAGGTCTAATCACCTGGGATTCGAACCCACGGTGGGAATAAGGGAGGAGATTTGGGAGAGGAGGGACACAAATTGTTCCTGGAACCAAACCTCACATATATCCGGACACTCACACACACACACACACACACCCTTATCCAAACATTCACAGGGACACTCACACACACACATCCATAGACTGTGATAAGGGAGACCATCTGAGGGGACACAGATGGCCTCCTGAAACCACAAATGTAACCGGACACTCCGGTCCGGTTACATCATCCGGACACTCACACTCACACACTGACACACATCCATAGACACAAACTGTGATAAGGGAGACCATCTGAGGGGACACAGATGGCCTCCTGAAACAATAATCATCCGGACACTCACAGGGACCCCCTCACTCACCCGGACACTCACACACATCCATAGACAAAAACTGTGATAAGGGAGACCATCTGAGGGGACACAGATGGCCTCCTGGACCCACAGGGTCCATATCCAAACAGATCAATATTTAAATATACATATATATTTATATATATAATTTTTTTATATATTTTATTTATTTATGTAAATAAATATTATTTATTTAAAAACAATGCATTTTATATATTTAAATATATCATTTTTTTCGTATATTTTATTATATAATAAATTTATTTATTTATATAATTTATATAATTATATAAATATATGGATCTTATGGATCTTATATAAGATCCAAGATTTGGACCACACACACACAAGATTTGGGATCGAAGAGTCAATGCTCGATCCTGCAAGCACAAATAGGTGAGTACACACACACACACACACACACACACAGGCGGGACCAAAAAGCCAGAGCTCAACCCCTGCAAACAGAACCAGGTGAGAATACACACACACACACACACACACACACACACACACACACACACACACACACACACTAGTTGATAATGGACTGTTTTGTGTTCGTATCCATGTGTACTATTGTCATGACCGACAGACACGTGAAGCTGTATGTGTTTATGTGTACCTGTAATTAAACTGACATGTGTACGGTAATTATCTGTATGTGTCCATTTTAAAGGTACATATTTGTGAATGTTTATTTATGTAAATTGATTGACATATGTACGTATGCCCGCGTTTAGTGTTACTGTAATTTATATGGTTAACATGTATACGTTTGAATGACATAGTTTCCCATTATTGTCATATTTTTTGTTACTGTTTCGCTGTTCACTCTCACTCTCTGACCCCCGTCGACTAATTGTGCTCACGTGTGTTTGTTCAAGGTACGGTAACCATTGGTACGGTAACCCAATAATTTGCAACTATTTGCAAACAAACATTTCTAAAGAACATCTATGTTTCTGATAAATATTCTTTTTCCTAACATACAAGTCAATCACACAGTACCTAACCTCAGTCAGAAACACTTTTCTTACTATCTCTCACAACGTCTTTTGCAAATATATCCTATCTTAATAAATTTATAATTTAAATTCATAACTGGCTACCCTCTTCCAGCGCCTTCAAGGCCACCAAACATCATTCCTTTCCATTAACCTCTCCCAAATTATCTTTTGCACTAATACACACACTAGGGGGCTTTATAGCTGAGTGAACAGCGCTCTCGACTCGTAATCCTAGGGTCAAAGTTCGATCCCCCGGTGATGGCGCTAACGAAAATCAGCAGAGTTTCATTCATTCTGATGCTCCTCTTACCGAGCAGTACATAGGTACTTGGGCATTAGACACCTGTTACGGGCTGCTTTCTTGGTGTGTGTATGTGGATTTTTTTTATTAGCTAGTAAAAATTGATTGATTCACAGTTGAGAGGCGGGCCGAAAGAGCAGAGCTCAACCCTCGCAAGAACAACTAGGTGAACACAACTAGATATATACTAACTAACCACGATCTCGTATAATCTACTACACACGCTACCACCTCCCCCCACTCCCTAAATCACTCTACATAAGTCATTAAAAATATAAAACAAATCAATTAATACACCAAAAATACTAACTATAAATAAAGGAACCAAATTTTAATCATACAGCGACTCCAGCGTGGTCTAGTCGGAGGAGAACGTGTTCTCATCTGGATAGATTGCGATCGAGCCTGTCGGAACGGTTGTGTAACTGCAGGGCACAAATATTTGTGTGTCCCCTCCTGTAGCTGCCTCTGTTTCGACAGGTTCCCTGGATAGCTGGAATTGGCCTGGCCCTAGGAAAGTGGGGAAGGGGTGAGATCCGTTGGGCCCACGGATGGATACCTTGGATCCATAAACCTAGGGTAGGTCTAATCACCTGGGATTCGAACCCACGGTGGGAATAAGGGAGGAGATTTGGGAGAGGAGGGACACAAATTGTTCCTGGAACCAAACCTCACATATATCCGGACACTCACACACACACACACACACACCCTTATCCAAACATTCACAGGGACACTCACACACACACATCCATAGACTGTGATAAGGGAGACCATCTGAGGGGACACAGATGGCCTCCTGAAACCACAAATGTAACCGGACACTCCGGTCCGGTTACATCATCCGGACACTCACACTCACACACTGACACACATCCATAGACACAAACTGTGATAAGGGAGACCATCTGAGGGGACACAGATGGCCTCCTGAAACAATAATCATCCGGACACTCACAGGGACCCCCTCACTCACCCGGACACTCACACACATCCATAGACAAAAACTGTGATAAGGGAGACCATCTGAGGGGACACAGATGGCCTCCTGGACCCACAGGGTCCATATCCAAACAGATCAATATTTAAATATACATATATATTTATATATATAATTGTTTTATATATTTTATTTATTTATGTAAATAAATATTATTTATTTAAAAACAATGCATTTTATATATTTAAATATATCATTTTTTTCGTATATTTTATTATATAATAAATTTATTTATTTATATAATTTATATAATTATATAAATATATGGATCTTATGGATCTTATATAAGATCCAAGATTTGGACCACACACACACAAGATTTGGGATCGAAGAGTCAATGCTCGATCCTGCAAGCACAAATAGGTGAGTACACACACACACACACACACACACACAGGCGGGACCAAAAAGCCAGAGCTCAACCCCTGCAAACAGAACCAGGTGAGAATACACACACACACACACACACACACACACACACACACACACACACACACACACACACACACACACACACACACACACACTAGTTGATAATGGACTGTTTTGTGTTCGTATCCATGTGTACTATTGTCATGACCGACAGACACGTGAAGCTGTATGTGTTTATGTGTACCTGTAATTAAACTGACATGTGTACGGTAATTATCTGTATGTGTCCATTTTAAAGGTACATATTTGTAAATGTTTATTTATGTAAATTGATTGACATATGTACGTATGCCCGCGTTTAGTGTTACTGTAATTTATATGGTTAACATGTATACGTTTGAATGACATAGTTTCCCATTATTGTCATATTTTTTGTTACTGTTTCGCTGTTCACTCTCACTCTCTGACCCCCGTCGACTAATTGTGCTCACGTGTGTTTGTTCAAGGTACGGTAACCATTGGTACGGTAACCCAATAATTTGCAACTATTTGCAAACAAACATTTCTAAAGAACATCTATGTTTCTGATAAATATTCTTTTTCCTAACATACAAGTCAATCACACAGTACCTAACCTCAGTCAGAAACACTTTTCTTACTATCTCTCACAACGTCTTTTGCAAATATATCCTATCTTAATAAATTTATAATTTAAATTCATAACTGGCAACCCTCTTCCAGCGCCTTCAAGGCCACCAAACATCATTCCTTTCCATTAACCTCTCCCAAATTATCTTTTGCACCAATACACACACTAGGGGGCTTTATAGCTGAGTGAACAGCGCTCTCGACTCGTAATCCTAGGGTCAAAGTTCGATCCCCCGGTGATGGCGCAAACGAAAATCAGCAGAGTTTCATTCATTCTGATGCTCCTCTTACCGAGCAGTACATAGGTACTTGGGCATTAGACACCTGTTACGGGCTGCTTTCTTGGTGTGTGTATGTGGATTTTTTTTATTAGCTAGTAAAAATTGATTGATTCACAGTTGAGAGGCGGGCCGAAAGAGCAGAGCTCAACCCTCGCAAGAACAACTAGGTGAACACAACTAGATATATACTAACTAACCACGATCTCGTATAATCTACTACACACGCTACCACCTCCCCCCACTCCCTAAATCACTCTACATAAGTCATTAAAAATATAAAACAAATCAATTAATACACCAAAAATACTAACTATAAATAAAGGAACCAAATTTTAATCATACAGCGACTCCAGCGTGGTCTAGTCGGAGGAGAACGTGTTCTCATCTGGATAGATTGCGATCGAGCCTGTCGGAACGGTTGTGTAACTGCAGGGCACAAATATTTGTGTGTCCCCTCCTGTAGCTGCCTCTGTTTCGACAGGTTCCCTGGATAGCTGGAATTGGCCTGGCCCTAGGAAAGTGGGGAAGGGGTGAAATCCGTTGGGCCCACGGATGGATACCTTGGATCCATAAACCTAGGGTAGGTCTAATCACCTGGGATTCGAACCCACGGTGGGAATAAGGGAGGAGATTTGGAAGAGGAGGGACACAAATTGTTCCTGGAACCAAACCTCACATATATCCGGACACTCACACACACACACACACACACCCTTATCCAAACATTCACAGGGACACTCACACACACACATCCATAGACTGTGATAAGGGAGACCATCTGAGGGGACACAGATGGCCTCCTGAAACCACAAATGTAACCGGACACTCCGGTCCGGTTACATCATCCGGACACTCACACTCACACACTGACACACATCCATAGACACAAACTGTGATAAGGGAGACCATCTGAGGGGACACAGATGGCCTCCTGAAACAATAATCATCCGGACACTCACAGGGACCCCCTCACTCACCCGGACACTCACACACATCCATAGACAAAAACTGTGATAAGGGAGACCATCTGAGGGGACACAGATGGCCTCCTGGACCCACAGGGTCCATATCCAAACAGATCAATATTTAAATATACATATATATTTATATATATAATTTTTTTATATATTTTATTTATTTATGTAAATAAATATTATTTATTTAAAAACAATGCATTTGATATATTTAAATATATCATTTTTTTCGTATATTTTATTATATAATAAATTTATTTATTTATTTAATTTATATAATTATATAAATATATGGATCTTATGGATCTTATATAAGATCCAAGATTTGGACCACACACACACAAGATTTGGGATCGAAGAGTCAATGCTCGATCCTGCAAGCACAAATAGGTGAGTACACACACACACACACACACACACAGGCGGGACCAAAAAGCCAGAGCTCAACCCCTGCAAACAGAACCAGGTGAGAATACACACACACACACACACACACACACACACACACACACACTAGTTGATAATGGACTGTTTTGTGTTCGTATCCATGTGTACTATTGTCATGACCGACAGACACGTGAAGCTGTATGTGTTTATGTGTACCTGTAATTAAACTGACATGTGTACGGTAATTATCTGTATGTGTCCTTTTTAAAGGTACATATTTGTGAATGTTTATTTATGTAAATTGATTGACATATGTACGTATGCCCGCGTTTAGTGTTACTGTAATTTATATGGTTAACATGTATACGTTTGAATGACATAGTTTCCCATTATTGTCATATTTTTTGTTACTGTTTCGCTGTTCACTCTCACTCTCTGACCCCCGTCGACTAATTGTGCTCACGTGTGTTTGTTCAAGGTACGGTAACCATTGGTACGGTAACCCAATAATTTGCAACTATTTGCAAACAAACATTTCTAAAGAACATCTATGTTTCTGATAAATATTCTTTTTCCTAACATACAAGTCAATCACACAGTACCAAACCTCAGTCAGAAACACTTTTCTTACTATCTCTCACAACGTCTTTTGCATATATATCCTATCTTAATAAATTTATAATTTAAATTCATAACTGGCAACCCTCTTCCAGCGCCTTCAAGGCCACCAAACATCATTCCTTTCCATTAACCTCTCCCAAATTATCTTTTGCACCAATACACACACTAGGGGGCTTTATAGCTGAGTGAACAGCGCTCTCGACTCGTAATCCTAAGGTCAAAGTTCGATCCCCCGGTGATGGCGCAAACGAAAATCAGCAGAGTTTCATTCATTCTGATGCTCCTCTTACCGAGCAGTACATAGGTACTTGGGCATTAGACACCTGTTACGGGCTGCTTTCTTGGTGTGTGTATGTGGATTTTTTTTTATTAGCTAGTAAAAATTGATTGATTCACAGTTGAGAGGCGGGCCGAAAGAGCAGAGCTCAACCCTCGCAAGAACAACTAGGTGAACACAACTAGATATATACTAACTAACCACGATCTCGTATAATCTACTACACACGCTACCACCTCCCCCCACTCCCTAAATCACTCTACATAAGTCATTAAAAATATAAAACAAATCAATTAATACACCAAAAATACTAACTATAAATAAAGGAACCAAATTTTAATCATACAGCGACTCCAGCGTGTTCTAGTCGGAGGAGAACGTGTTCTCATCTGGATAGATTGCGATCGAGCCTGTCGGAACGGTTGTGTAACTGCAGGGCACAAATATTTGTGTGTCCCCTCCTGTAGCTGTTTCTGTTTCGACAGGTTCCCTGGATAGCTGGAATTGGCCTGGCCCTAGGAAAGTGGGGAAGGGGTGAAATCCGTTGGGCCCACGGATGGATACCTTGGATCCATAGACCTAGGGTAGGTCTAATCACCTGGGATTCGAACCCACGGTGGGAATAAGGGAGGAGATTTGGGGGAGGAGGGACACAAATTCTTCCTGGAACCAAACCTCACATATATCCGGACACTCACACACACACACCCTTATCCGAACACACAGGGACACTCACACACACACATCCATAGACTGTGATAATGGAGACCATCTGAGGGGACACAGATGGCCTCCTGAAACCACAAATGTAACCGGACACTCCGGTCCGGTTACATCATCCGGACACTCACACTCACACACTGACACACATCAATAGACACAAACTGTGATAAGGGAGACCATCTGAGGGGACACAGATGGCCTCCTGAAACCATAATCATCCGGACACTCACAGGGACCCCCTCACTCACCCGGACACTCACACACATCCATAGACAAAAACTCTGATAAGGGAGACCATCTGAGGGGACACAGATGGCCTCCTGGACCCACAGGGTCCATATCCATACAGATCAATATTTAAATATACATATATATTTATAAATATAATTTTTTTATATATTTTATTTATTTATTTAAATAAATATTAGTTATTTAAAAATAATACATTTTATATATTTAAATATATCATTTTTTTCGTATATTTTATTATATAATAAATTTATTTATTTATATAATTTATATAATTATATAAATATATAGATCTTATGGATCTTATATAAGATCCAAGATTTGGACCACACACACAAGATTTGGGATCCAAGAGTCAATGCTCGATCCTGCAAGCACAAATAGGTGAGTACACACACACACACACACACACACACACACACACACACACAGGCGGGACCAAAAAGCCAGAGCTCAACCCCTGCAAACAGAACCAGGTGAGAATACACACACACACACACACACACACACACACACACACACACACACACACACACTAGTTGATAATGGACTGTTTTGTGTTCGTATCCATGTGTACTATTGTCATGACCGACAGACACGTGAAGCTGTATGTGTTTATGTGTACCTGTAATTAAACTGACATGTGTACGGTAATTATCTGTATGTGTCCATTTTAAAGGTACATATTTGTGAATGTTTATTTATGTAAATTGATTGACATATGTACGTATGCCCGCGTTTAGTGTTACTGTAATTTATATGGTTAACATGTATACGTTTGAATGACATAGTTTCCCATTATTGTCATATTTTTTGTTACTGTTTCGCTGTTCACTCTCACTCTCTGACCCCCGTCGACTAATTGTGCTCACGTGTGTTTGTTCAAGGTACGGTAACCATTGGTACGGTAACCCAATAATTTGCAACTATTTGCAAACAAACATTTCTAAAGAACATCTATGTTTCTGATAAATATTCTTTTTCCTAACATACAAGTCAATCACACAGTACCTAACCTCAGTCAGAAACACTTTTCTTACTATCTCTCACAACGTCTTTTGCATATATATCCTATCTTAATAAATTTATAATTTAAATTCATAACTGGCAACCCTCTTCCAGCGCCTTCAAGGCCACCAAACATCATTCCTTTCCATTAACCTCTCCCAAATTATCTTTTGCACCAATACACACACTAGGGGGCTTTATAGCTGAGTGAACAGCGCTCTCGACTCGTAATCCTAGGGTCAAAGTTCGATCCCCCGGTGATGGCGCAAACGAAAATCAGCAGAGTTTCCTTCATTCTGATGCTCCTCTTACCGAGCAGTACATAGGTACTTGGGCATTAGACACCTGTTACGGGCTGCTTTCTTGGTGTGTGTATGTGGATTTTTTTTTTATTAGCTAGTAAAAATTGATTGATTCACAGTTGAGAGGCGGGCCGAAAGAGCAGAGCTCAACCCTCGCAAGAACAACTAGGTGAACACAACTAGATATATACTAACTAACCACGATCTCGTATAATCTACTACACACGCTACCACCTCCCCCCACTCCCTAAATCACTCTACATAAGTCATTAAAAATATAAAACAAATCAATTAATACACCAAAAATACTAACTATAAATAAAGGAACCAAATTTTAATCATACAGCGACTCCAGCGTGTTCTACTCGGAGGAGAACGTGTTCTCATCTGGATAGATTGCGATCGAGCCTGTCGGAACGGTTGTGTAACTGCAGGGCACAAATATTTGTGTGTCCCCTCCTGTAGCTGCCTCTGTTTCGACAGGTTCCCTGGATAGCTGGAATTAGCCTGGCACTAGGAAAGTGGGGAAGGGGTGAAATCCGTTGGGCCCACGGATGGATACCTTGGATCCATAGACCTAGGGTAGGTCTAATCACCTGGGATTCGAACCCACGGTGGGAATAAGGGAGGAGATTTGGGGGAGGAGGGACACAAATGGTTCCAGGAACCAAACCTCACATATATCCGGACACTCACACACACACACACACACCTTTATCCGAACATTCACAGGGACACTCACACACACACATCCATTGACATTGATAAGGGAGACCATCTGAGGGGACACAGATGGCCTCCTGAAACCACAGATGTAACCGGACACTCCGGTCCGGTTACATCATCCGGACACTCACAGTGACACTCACACTCACACACTGACACACATCCATAGACACAAACTGTGATAAGGGAGACCATCTGAGGGGACACAGATGGCCTCCTGAAACCATAATCATCCGGACACTCACAGGGACCCCCACACTCACCTGGACACTCACTCTCACACACTGACACACATCCATAGACACAAACTGTGATAAGGGAGACCATCTGAGGGGACACAGATGGCCTTCTGGACACACAGGGTCCATATCCATACAGATCAATATTTAAAAACACATATATATTTATAAATATAATTTTTTATATATTTTATTTATTTATTTATATAAATATTATTTATTTAAAAATAATAAATTTTATGTATTTAAATATATAATTTTTTTCGTATATTTTATTATATAATAAATTTATTTATTTATATAATTTATATAATTATGTAAATATATGGATCTTATGGATCTTATATCAGATCCAAGATTTGGACCACACACAGAAGATTTGGGATCCAAGAGTCAAGGCTCGATCCTGCAAGCACAAATAGGTGAGTACACACACACACACACACACACACACACACACACACACACACACACACACACACACACAGGCGGGACCAAAAAGCCAGAGCTCAATCCCTGCAAACAGAACCAGGTGAGAATACACACACACACACACACACTAGTTGATAATGGACTGTTTTGTGTTCGTATCCATGTGTACTATTGTCATGACCGACAGACACGTGAAGCTTTATGTGTTTATGTGTACCTGTAATTAAACTGACATGTGTACGGTAATTATCTGTATGTGTACAGTAATTATCTGTATGTGTCCATTTTAAAGGTACATATTTGTGAATGTTTATTTATGTAAATTGATTGACATATGAACGTATGCCCGCGTTTAGTGTTACTGAAATTTATATGGTTAACATGTGTACGTTTGAATGACATAGTTTCCAATTATTGTCACATTTTTTGTTACTGTTTCGTTGTTCACTCTCACTCTCTGACCCCCGTCGACTAATTGTGCTCACGTGTGTTTGTTCAAGGTACGGTAACCATTGGCTTTTTACCCAATAATTTGCAACTATTTGCAAACAAACATTTCTAAAGAACATCTATGTTTCTGATAAATATTCTTTTTCCTAACATATAAGTCAATCACACAGTACCTAACCTCAGTCAGAAACACTTTTCTTACTATCTCTCACAACGTCTTTTGCATATATATCCTATCTTAATAAATTTATAATTTAAATTCATAACTGGCAACCCTCTTCCAGCGCCTTCAACTCCACCAAACATCATTCCTTTCCATTAACCTCTCCCAAATTATCTTTTGCACCAATACACACACTAGGGGGCTTTATAGCTGAGTGAACAGCGCTCTCGACTCGTAATCCTAGGGTCAAAGTTCGATCCCCCGGTGATGGCGCAAACGAAAATCAGCAGAGTTTCATTCATTCTGATGCTCCTCTTACCGAGCAGTACATAGGTACTTGGGCATTAGACACCTGTTACGGGCTGCTTTCTTGGTGTGTGTATGTGGATTTGTTTTTATTAGCTAGTAAAAATTGATTGATTCACAGTTGAGAGGCGGGCCGAAAGAGCAGAGATCAACCCTTGCAAGAACAACTAGGTGAACACAACTAGATAAATACTAACTAACCACGATCTCGTATAATCTACTGCACACGCTACCACCTCCCCCCACTCCCTAAATCACTCTACATAAGTCATTAAAAATAAAAAACAAATCAATTAATACACCAAAAATACTAACTATAAAAAAAGGAACCAAATTTTAATCATACAGCGACTCCAGCGTGGTCTAGTCGGAGGAGAACGTGTTCTCATCTGGATAGATTGCGATCGAGCCTGTCGGAACGGTTGTGTAACTGCAGGGCACAAATATTTGTGTGTCCCCTCTTGTAGCTGCCTCTGTTTCGACAGGTTCCCTGGATAGCTGGAATTGGCCTGGCCCTAGGAAAGTGGGGAAGGGGTGAAATCCGTTAGGCCCACGGATGGATACCTTGGATCCATAGACCTAGGGTAGGTCTAATCACCTGGGATTCGAACCCACGGTGGGAATAAGGGAGATTTGGGGGAGGAGGGACACAAATGGTTCCTGGAACCAAACCTCACATATATCCGGACACTCACACACACACACCCTTATCCGAACATTCACAGGGACACTCACACACACACATCCATAGTCTGTGATAAGGGAGACCATCTGAGGGGACACAGATGGCCTCCTGAAATCACAGATGTAACTGGACACTCCGGTCCGGTTACATCATCCGGACACTCACAGTGACACTCACACTCACACACTGACACACATCCATAGACACAAACTGTGATAAGGGAGACCATCTGAGGGGACACAGATGGCCTCCTGAAACCATAATCATCCGGACACTCACAGGGACCCCCACACTCACCCGGACACTCACACTCACACATTGACACACATCCATAGACAAAAACTGTGATAAGGGAGACCATCTGAGGGGACACAGATGGCCTCCTGGACCCACAGGGTCCATATCCATACAGATCAATATTTAAATATACATATATATTTATAAATATAATTTTTTTATATATTTTATTTATTTATTTAAATAAATATTATTTATTTAAAAATAATACATTTTATATATTTAAATATATAATTTTTTTCGTATATTTTATTATATAATAAATTTATTTATTTATATAATTTATATAATTATATAAATATATGGATCTTATATAAGATCCAAGATTTGGACCACACACACAAGATTTGGGATTCTTGAGTCATTGCTCGATCCTGCAAGCACAAATAGGTGAGTACACACACACACACACACACACACACACACACACACACACACACACACATCCATAGACTGTGATAAGGGAGACCATCTGAGGGGACACAGATGGCCTCCTGAAACCACAGATGTAACGGATGACACACAGACGGGAGACGGTAGGAGACACACGCGATTAGTGAGGTCCGCGGAAATTTGTCACTTTCTCGGGACATTGAAGGAGTATAGAGGCTAGATCATAGTATTTGGCCTCTCGCAGTGTGTAGGTTGCAGGGTGCAACATAGCATAGTCATATCGCTAGCGATAGTGCGAAGATTTGGCGAAGAAACCGAAAGTGGAGCTAGGGCATCACCGGTGCATGTAAGTGTGTGACCTGACCGGGTGGGACGACCCGCCGTGGAGCTGCCTGATTGTGCTGTGAGTGGTGACTGTGATCAGTGGTACAGTGAATTAGTGAACTGTCACATAACGATACAGTGACTGACTCCAGAGCTTTGTGTAGACAGAGAAGAACGACCTCATCAATCTACCAGCACTTAGTGAATCGCCTAGTGGGAGACAACGACGGATAACCATCGTCATCATACATCGATTACTCA
Organism: Procambarus clarkii; assembly: GCF_040958095.1. NCBI lineage: Eukaryota > Metazoa > Arthropoda > Malacostraca > Decapoda > Cambaridae > Procambarus > Procambarus clarkii. The sequence goes on along the minus strand of NC_091217.1, from coordinate 19,194,084 downwards.
TCTGGTTGTGTGAGCGGGAGGCAGACTGGTATGTACCCCTCTCTGGTCAATTAATTAGGTGTACAGATTGAGGTAAAAGATTATCAAATTCTCGTTCAGGATATCATATATATTTAAAAATCTCAGAGTGGCTCATTTAGGCAGAGGTAACGCATAAAGGATATCTTGACACATACAAGCATGCCCGCCCACGTACGTATCCACGCACACAAGTGTGCACACGCTAAAACAGACACACACACACGTGCACACACACACACACACAATTGTTCAGTCAGGAGAAAAGGCATTAACACCTGGGATAGGACCTTACTATCCTCCCCCCCCCCCTCTTGACCCCACCATCTGACCTGACCTGACTTAGTCGCCATCTCCGCCCCCCCCCCACCCCCAGTCCCCCGCATCACCCATACACACACTCTTCCCCTCCCCACTCTCCCTCTCTCCCACTCCCTCTCTCCCACTCCCCACTCTCCCTCTCTCCCACTCCCTCTCTCCCACTCCCACTATCTCTCTCCTGCTCTCCCTCTCCTGCTCTCTCTCTCCTGCTCTCTCTCTCCTGCTCTCTCTCTCTCTCTCTCTCTCTCTCTCTCTCTCTCTCTCTCTCTCTCTCTCTCTCCCTCCCCCTCTCCCTCCCTCTCTTTCCTTCCCCCTCCCTCCCTCTCTTTCCTTCCCCCTCCCTCTCTGCCCACACACACACACACACCTCCCCCCCTCTCTCCCTCACCCGCTCTCTCCCTCACCCGCTCTCTCCCTCACCCACTCTCTCCCTCTCCTCTCTCTCTCCCTCCCGCCTCTCTCTCCATCTCCTCCCCCCCCCCTCCCCTTCTACTTTCTTCTCACTTCAGTGGAAGGGTCGGATCCCCCCCCCACCCACCCATTTATCTCTCCCTTTCTCTCTCTCTTCCTCTCTCTCTCTCTCTCCCTCCCCCATCCCAACAGGGTCAAACATGGCAGCCAGAGGTCCCAGGGGAACAGGAAAGAGCCAAGGTGATGAGATGAAGGAAATGTTCGCTTTCTGCTTTCTGGTGTTCTGTTATTCCGGAAGCTCCTCCACGCCTTTTTGTTCAGTTTCTTAGCTTCGATACATGCCCTATTATACCATGGATTCTTCTGTTGCTTCTCGGATTTTTCCCTTTGGGCCGGGATGAACCTGTTTACTGCCTCCTGACACTTTTGGGTAACATAGTCCATCATACCCTGTACAGACTTGTCTCTGAGGTTTGTGTCCCAAGGTATTTCACTTAGGAAACTTCTCATCTGTTCATAATTCCCCTTTCGGTATGCCAGCCTTTTGATTCCTAGTTCTTTTTTGGGGGAGATAAGTCCCCATAAAGAGATAAAGTATTAAGTAGTGGGAAGTATGACGGACCGTGACCGTTTTGCTTTTTTCGAGGGTCACGGTCCGTCATACCTGTTTTTCGTTACAGTATTAAGGGGACACGATCCGTCATACCTATTTTTTCGTTTCAGTTTCGAGGGTCACGATCCGTCATACCTGTTTTTCGTAACAGTATTAAGGGGACACGATCCGTCATACCTGTTTTTCGTAACAGTATTAAGGGGACACGATCCGTCATACCTGTTTTTCGTTGCTTTTTTCGAAGGTCACGATCCGTCATACCTGTTTTTCGTTACAGTATTAAGGGGACACGATCCGTCATACCTGTTTTTCGTTACAGTATTAAGGGGACACGATCCGTCATACCTGTTTTTCGTTGCTTTTTTCGAGGGTCACGATCCGTCATACCTGTTTTTCGTAACAGTATTAAGGGGACACGATCCGTCATACCTGTTTTTCGTTGCTTTTTTCGAGGGTCACGGTCCGTCATACCTGTTTTTCGTTACAGTATTAAGGGGACACGATCCGTCATACCTGTTTTTCGTTGTTTTTTTCGAGGGTCACGGTCCGTCATACCTGTTTTTCGTTACAGTATTAAGGGGACACGATCCGTCATACCTGTTTTTCGTTGCAGTTTCGAGGGGACACGGTCCGTCATACCTGTTTTTCGTTACAGTATTAAGGAGACACGATCCGTCATACCTGTTTTTTCGTCACCCGAGCAGGTGATTGCCTTATAGTCCATGAAATTATGCTCAAGGGTATTAAAAGGTCCCTTGTAGTCATACATGTTTTTCGTTACCACAGTGTCCCTTGCACAGACATCGCTGATGGTCAATGACGTCACCAGGTAGCCGCTCAATGACCCTGCACAGGCATTGCTAATGGTCAATGACGTCATCAGCTAGCCAGTCACCCTTTCTTCATCTTCCCTGAATAAGTCCATTTTCTGTTATAGTGTGTTTATTCCCATTTTTAATGTTTATAGCAAAGGGGGATTCAAATGCCGCCTTCTGTCGAGCCTAATGTGCAATTGCGTTAATCATTATAAGCTCGTTTTTTCTCAATAAGGTTTTACCGTACCGTTTCCCATTGTCTAAGATCATTTTATAGCTAAGATTACATATTACATAAGAAATGAGTTCAAACCCTGTTACAGAACTAGTATTTACCAAGGTTTTTTCCTAAATGTAAAACTTATCCAATTCATTCCTGTTCTGTTTCATGTTGATACGTTTAATAGGATATTAATATCCCCCTTTATCATGTCCATTCTTTAACACCTCTATCATGTCACCCCTATTTCTTCTTCGTCGTCGTTCTAGAGAATGTAATTTGAGCTTTGACAATCTTTCTTGAAGGATCGTTTATTATGCATAGGGCAAAAAATAAAATGAAAAAACTGCTATCAGTCGTTTATATGAAAAAAAACAGAGTCCTGGGCATTGGTAATTTCAATGCGTGTTCAGTAGTAAACCAATATTGTCCTTAACTGCATACACGTCTCACATTCGCTCAAAACATACCTCCCACACCTTGCTGTGGCATATAACAAATAAAAAAAAACTCATTCAGTAAAAGCAAGCCTCTCATGTTTTAAAATAAGGCCTTCTGCGGCGCGAGGCACGCTAAATGCGGATCCCAGGAGGTTCACACATAAGTGTGAACTCTTAATCTAGCTTAATACCTCACCTATACTCTGGGCTTCATCAGAGTTGATATTCAGCTACAATAGCTCGTATTTTCGCTCATTGCTTATATTTTCTGTTATTCATAAACCCGATCAAACCTTCCTAACCTAACCTATCCTAACTTATTATATATAACAAACAAATACATTCTACAGAACAGTTATTGTTGTTGTTTAGTGACATCGTGAAAAGCGAACTCAGTTATAGGGATAAGGTATTGCTGGCCATTAGCATATAGGTGTGAAGGTATTACAGTACCTTACTGGTCAACTATGTATGACGTCACCAGACATCCAATGCTACCTTTGGCGTCCTACTGGCATGTGTATTTAATGTTATTATTCAAAAATGACTAGAATATCCATCCCCACCTAACCTAATCAGAGGTTTAAGATTATACATTGTATAGGTTTCTAATATTTTATTGGTAATAAAAGTTTACATTCTAGTCTTAACAGTAAAATTGTAATGGGGAACAAGCATGATATTTCAGATGTTGGTCATAGCAATCCCAGATCCTGGTGATTTTTTGTGAGACCAGTTCCTCTGCCACATCAAATCTGGAAGAATAAATAGAAACCATATTAGCAACACAGAATAATAATAATAATAATAAATCAGCAATAATATGAAAGACGATATATAGCAAACATCTAGAAATATACTTACAGCTCAGTAATATGGAGTCATTACACAGCGATAGACATTTATCCTGTCCATCTATGCAAAATGTCTTTTTGCAGTTAGGCATTGCAAAATTAGAATATGCAAATTGAATTATCTTCCTATCGTTCATATCATATTCCCCATATTCAAATAAAGTTTCAAATTTATGTAGTGCATCTCTCAAGTTCAGGTTGCATAATTGATAAACGAAAAACATGGCATAGGCTCCACAATAATAGGAGTCCATGCTCTGTATGCGTTGTGTGAACATATAAACTCTATAATCTTCAAAATAAGAGAGGAATTCTTGTAAATAACGTGAATGGGATTCCATCTTCACCCCAAAACTGTCCAACAGGGCGATAATGGCTCCTGAAGGTTTATTGTGTACATACACAGTCATCCAATGACCCATCATCGTTTCAGGGGATTTCTCATCTAAAGTATTTAAAATAAATACCACTGGCTCTTTATTCAATTTCTTGAAGATTCTCCGTACATCGTTCGCTAAATAACATCCGATATATATGGCTTCTTCCCCTAAATATATATTTTTCAACCCATTGTTTATTTCTAAACAATTCATGTTTCTTAGGCTCTCGTTTCACAAATAATACGTCGGTCAGCATTAATTTTCATAACCCCAGTAGTAGGACCAAACAGCAGTATAACTTTATTTCCCACTATGGCTGTATTAAATTCCAATGTAATTCTTAAATTCCCTGTCGCTTCCAAGGAAACTGTATCCTTTATTTCTTCTGGCAATAAATTAAAGACCAGCAGAGTTTGTCCTTTAACGAACGATTCGTAGGACAAAATATTATCTACATTAAATCCTACGGCATTCAGGACCGTATAATATAATTTCGAACATTTATGGGGGAAATCACACGCGATATTAAATAAACTCGTGCCGTTCACCGAGATATATACGTTGCTCAAGGAGGAATTGTTGAAATATAATGGGTTTAAGGTGTAATCACCAGAAATGGCTTCCATATCAATAATGGCCATGTATAACTTCTTAGGGTTATATAACTTATATAACCATGTATAACTTCTCCACCCCAGGGTTGGTCCATAGTTAATGATTTTTGACCCTGCCCTAGAATATAGGTTTTAAATAGGGTTTTATCAAATATATACGTTACTGCTCCATTATTTTGGGCGAGTGCTCTGTTAATAGCTAGTAGCCCAGAAGGGAATGGGGTTAATCTATCTATCCATAAGCGGGCCATATTTATATTATATTTATAATTAGCAGTTGCTGTATCACTGCCAATAACCCATTTATCACTATTTAACTCGTAAAGAATAAACGTATTCTTACATCTACGTTATCCAGTAAATATTCGCTAATAGATGCAATATCCAGCAGTAATTTAAAGCACGTATAAATGCCCTGTTCTTTCATATTAACCATTTTCTCATCCTGATCTATCGTGGTCGTAGCAAAATACTGCGTATCAATTTTATTGGGTATCGTTAGCGCCTCTTCCTTATAAAAATGCGCTAGATGCTTAAAACCATCAATTTTACTTCTGGAAAGAGTCGTGTGGGTACCGACCTGTGAGATTTATATTTATTTAATTTATATGAATTTATATTTACGTTAATTTATATACTTCGATAGCAATTTGTATAATGATAAGTGGACTGTATTTCTGCAATAATCTCTTAATCTCACAAATCGATCCTCTACACATTAGGGGGGGTTATTAAATTAATATATATGCAGCCAATCAAACTACAGTAACTACATACATTGAAAAGGTTCCTTATCTTATAGTACAGCAGGTTAGTCCACCAGGTATAACTAGGGTGTAGACACCAAATTATCCTCTTTGAGGTAGCTTCTATCACCCAGTAACTGGTGCACATAATCTTGCATCCTCGTCTTGACCTGTCAAAAGTGCGCTAGCTGTGAAGCCAGAATCCTATATATGACAAGCTATATCAGAGAAAACACTATACAGTACATGGAACATTAAAGACCTGGCTTAATTACCTTTAGTATGAGGCGATTTCGCGTTCTAACCGGTTCACCCTATATAATGACATTAATGGCCACTAATGATAGATAATGGGTTTCGGAAAGAACACTTAACTTGATATGTAGACAGCGTGTTGAAAAATGGTACACCTTTGGTTTCCATAACACTACGTCCAAGTAAATTTAACAGGAGCCGAATTTGCTCCCGTGTGAGCCTCTGGTCTCATATAAACAATGGCTGCCCCTTCCTCCTCACTCTGACGCCTGGCTTACATTGTCCACATTTCAGAAAGTGATAGAAGGGTCACATTTACTCTACTTTAATATTGATAATTAAGTTAATTTATATAAGATGTTTTTATGATGGTAAAGTCCAAAGACTAATGTATTTAAGAATAATTCCCACCATAATAGGTGGAGAATATAATAGCATGTGGTGATGATATCCCGTTTTCTATAGACGGTAATTCCACTACAAGTTACGTTTTCTATGGGTAACTTGTTGGTAATACAGCTCTTATCTGTCTGTATGAAATAAAATGGTGTCGGATTTTCCGACAAGTCGTTAGCAGCTTTATATACGCCCAATAAGAAAATAATGAATTACTTTCAACTACTTGTTCGTTGAAATACACCACCACTGTTTTAAAAAGTGTTTGTGATAATCCATTGGCGACAGTCACTTTTTTGCCCGAATCTATTGCGGCGTCAGCTTCTGTTAATTCTATCCCCACTTCTAGTGCTAGGGATGACATATCCAGGAAATGACCAGGTATGCCAGGGATTCTAAATTCGATATAGGAGTCCTTAAATTTATTAATTCCTAAATTAACAGGTAAAATATCAATATTTTTCCTGCTGGCTATAGTGGACTCAATCATACGTGCTGAATTAAGTTTGGGAAATCCATCTGTTACAGCCACTGTGTAACTTTCCAAAGGGGATTGTAGCCCCGCTCCTAGTGTAGTAGTAGTATTCATGCTGGATGCTATGAGAGGAATGAATTGTAATTTATGCAAACACGTCATTATATCTCTTATTCTTCTTATTCTGTTTTGTGAAGCTGCGAATAAGTGCTAATTTGGTGGCCTTAGCCTTTCTCTTAGACTTTTTCCGCCTTTTACCACCACCTAAAATCTGACGGCCAACTCCCTTCAATGATTCGATCCCATGCTTCTTCATTGACTTTTTAAAGGAATGTTCGCCTGTTTGCATGTCTTGCAATACATTCTGACCCATACTTAAGACGGCAGGAGCGAGGGTTCTCATTAAAAATGGGGCTGCTTTACGGGCTAAACCAGTGAGGAAACTGAATATACCACCTCCTCCTATATGACTCCTATTGAATATTCTAATATCACTCAGCCCACCTCCTTTATATGAGGCAGGTGGGCTAATTAAGAATAATATTTCGTCTACAGACGGAGGGATGAAATTGACGCGCATTTTGTAGCTTGCAGATGAGTAATGAGGCTCGGAACTGTAATGTCCTTATTATATAGACCCAATTCGGGGTCGTATATGTAAAACAGCTGTTGTGCTTCCTCGTTTATCAAAATAAATAGGGGTCCCATTAGGATCGGTTACTGCAATACTTATACTATCCAGTACATTTGTATTTAGAGGTTTATATAGTTTCCTATTCGTGCTTTCACCACCCTGCAAAGACACTACGTCCAATACATTCACTAATAAATTTCCGTACATCGTAGGTGCAATTTTATCGCAATAAACACACAAGTAATCCATCATGCCCCTTGGTTGTGGAGGGTAGGGGCACGTTTCTGATATGGGTGTTTCATCCAAATAATTCTTGTGTACGTATATATCATAATTTTTATGCTGTTCAGTTCCTAAAACCTTGCCAATACTCGCCCCAAAAGATAGGGAAATCCTGCATATTGCTCGATTATCGTCATAATACAATACATTCTCATCGCTGCTCGCGGTATTGAACTTTACTCTATTGGAAATCGTTCCATATTTAATATATGCATCAGCATATCTTGGGAAATGAGTCTTATAGACATCAGACACAAAACTCAAATCGTTCTGTGAAAATATATGGGTAATTTCATTATTGATGGCGTATATAATTTCCTTTATGCCACCAGCTAAAATATTAGTTTTCGGTAGAAATTTGGAATGTTTGTAACTAATTCCTTTAACATCTAGGTACATAATTCTCACGCGGATATAACTTTCCAGATCATCCGATCTTATTATGTAATATGACGAAGGCAATAATATATTCTGGAGACACATTTCGTAGGAACGTCTAGAATCCAGCACGAGTTGATTATACAGTCTGTTTTCAAAAGCACTAGGAACGTTATTAGGAAATAAATCTGTATTAGAAACACTAGTAGCGTAAATAACGTGGGAATCCATTGCTGGACTTTGAATGAATTAACTAAAAACAAAACAGAACATCTATTTATACACTCACCTTTAGTAAGCTAGCCAAGTTGCTCCTCCGCCAACTTTAGGGCGTTTAGTTTCTCCAGCAGCTGTAGTAGGAGCATACGCCCGTTTTCTTCTTTGTACCACGTCATCATTAAATACTTGTTTACGAGATTCTGTATTCCTAAACATTTCTCGTGGAGTTGAGGTTAAAGAGATGAATAATTTAACCAGCGGTAATTTTTCTCGTGGGAATACAGAGCGGTGAATTGTCATTTTAGTTAAAATATCATCAATTATGTTTATTCCAGTCACTGGCATTTGCAGATTCCCATTGACGTCCCATTGCACCATCTTGCTTTCATCAAAATAATTCAACAGCGAAGTAGCATAATCATGATCTTTAGCTTTCAATTTTAAATGTACCAAATGTACTATTGAAGGATTAGCTCGTACTGAAACTGGTGCTACTGGAGTACTTGCTGCTGGTGTTGGAGCTAGTGATGGCGCTACTTCTGCTTTTTTAACTACTGCTACTTTAGCAGGTCCCTCATCGATGGATTTACGAGGTACTAGATAATATTCTTTCATTTTTATTTATTAAATATCCTGGTAATTAAACTAGCAGCTATGGGTAATAATATACCGAGGATACTGCCTCCTTTACGAGTCAATAAAATACGCTTTTTGTTTGAAATTGAGGGTTTCTTGCAAGCCAGCGAATGCAAGGTGTCTCTGTATTTCTTCAATTTGACTATAACTTTCTTTTTAACCGGAAGCCTATTTTTCAGAAAATTGTTGAAAATCTCTGACAAGCAATGAATATGTGGTTTTTTAAACTGAGCAATCAATTTTTTCCTGGCTGAGGAATTAAGTTTGCTCAGCAAGGTCACCAACTCTCTGTACTTGTATACTAATGGCTTCTTCATATCTTCAACAAATCATCAGCATCAATCCACTGATCAAATGAAGAATCGTAGCCTTCGTACCTCACTTTATACTGTAATTTATTATTGGGTAATGTACGTTTGCGTAGTACTTTCTCAATATTATATGCAGCTGGTAAATGGGTTAGGGTTAATTCTTCCTTGTAAAACCCTCCGTCAATGGGCTTGTTATTCAAATCTTGTAAAAAATATAATGGGATAGGCTGGCTTTTATCTATACGAATAATTCTGAAAATTTCTTCCGTGTTTTGTCTAGCAAAACCTTTCTTGAATGTCGAAATTCTGTTGGAGAGAGTAATGCGAACTGTATCCCCGACAGCTAGGAGAGAACTAAGACCTGCTTTAGGTTTGTCCTTACTTTTATACATGAGATTGAACTGTTTCTTTATATCTTGTGGACGAGATAAAGCATGGACATCAACTGGAGTCCGACCACCTAACCCTCGGTGGGGTGTTGTGTTATACGCCTTTATGATATCAGGCAATATGGGCAGATATCTCGAGGTATTGTGCGCAGTCATATATTTATAAATCTTAGTTTTCATGGTACGTATAAAGCGTTCGGCAATAGCAGCTTTTGTTTCTTGCGAAAATACGCTATACAGTTTAATATTTTTAGCTGCAAGCATTCGTTGCATATGAGAATTATAAAATTCACCTCCCCGATCTGTATTAATTTTACGTATTCCTTTGAAATATGAGGATTCCAATATGTTTTTCAGAGCCTTACTCACAGTCTGTCCATCTTTGCGTATCAGAGGTGCTACTTGAGCATACCGTGAAAAAATATCGACACAGACGAGAATGTATTTAATATCATCATTGTGTTTGGCCAATAATCCCATTTCTGCTAAATCACAAGCTAAATATATACGGGGTTTAGGACTCAGCACCTTTCTTCGTAGAAATTTGCGAGGTTTTAATGCGTGCAAAGTGTAAGCTTTAGACGATTTCAAGTATTCTTTGACATCTGATAAAGTAATATCTGGCTTTAGGGTTTTAGCTGCTTTATACAACCTATTGACCCCCCCTAACCCTCCTGTGGATGAGGGGTTATAATAAATATTATCTAGTACGTTCTCCATCTTCTAATAAAGTGATATCTGATTGTATGGTTTTAGCTGTTTTATACATCCGATATACCAACCCCCCTAACCTCTCCTTGTGGTTGTTGTTGTTGTTGTGGGGAACACATCCTATACACCCAACCCCCCTAACCTCCCCTTGTAGTTGTTGTTGTTGTTGTTGTGGGGAACACATCCTATACACCCAACCCCCCTAACCTCCCCTTGTTGTTGTTGTTTAGTACATTCACCATTGGTAAACAATTTCGTATGGATGCTCACCAACAATATTGCTACGGAAGGTGATGCGTTCAGGGGTTTTCACTCCTAAATCCACCAATAAATACCCATAAGGTTTACTGATGGCTTTCTTGTAGATATCCAAAAGCTTTTTAGAATCTTGTTTTCCAGATAACTGCCGCCCCAAAGTCTCAATTTGAGCTAAATCTCTAGATTTCACTAATATGAAATGGGAGGCGTTTAAACTGATACTTCTAGCATATTTCCCAGAGAAAAATATATTTTGGGTAATTAATATACACGAAATAGCAAGATGTCTGCCTTTAGTGAAGATATCAGACACAATTTTGGAATTTGGCAGATTCGATGAACAAGTCATCGATAATAATTAAAATAGGCGAATCATCTGTACGTTCATCTAAAGGGTTAATAATTTCAGGTTGAGCAATTATTTTCTTGTTAATTACTGAATCGTCTAGCAATGCTCTGTAACTGCCGCCGCATATAATAATACTGGAGAATTTCAGATGGTATTTTTGTACAAGTTTAGTGCACAAATGAGATTTTCCGCCATTGGAAAATCCTGCAATGATTATTCTGCTGGGTTCGTTGAAAATATCTAGTTGTTCTTCAGTGATAGGTGAACTATCCATGACTCGTGTTGGGTTTGTACTGACATAAGTATGATAAGGTTATTATATTTAAACATGGGAGGTTTTCATAGAAACATCAAAGCATACATTTCATATTTTTATTTTTTTGCATAGAACATTTTCAAAACATAGGTTAGGGGGGCACAGTTTTATAAAAACATCAAAGTATACATTTCACAAACTTTTATTTTTTTATGTACAACAGAACATTTTTCAACATAGATATACAACAGAACATTTTCAACAAAGGTTAAGGGAGACTGCATTTTCAGAACATCAGTGATGAGTCAGGGGCCCCGCAATTTTTCAAACATCAATGACAGGTTAGGGGAGGCAGCAATTTTTCAAACATCAATGACAGGTTAGGGGAGGTAGCAATTGTCAAACATCAATGATAGGTTAGGGGAGGTAGCAATTTTCAAACATCAATGGCAGGTTAGGGGAGGTAGCAATTGTCAAACATCAATGATAGGTTAGGGGAGGCAGCAATTTTCTAACCCAAAGATAGGTTAGGGGAGGTTGCAATGTTCCATCACCAATTTCTTCAGTTACTAATTGTGAGGATACGTCTTGTTCACCAGTGCATCGCGTTTTCCCCACATATTGAATATGGGATGGAATCCACGTCTCACAGGACGTGCAGCAGCAGCAGCAGGTGCAGGTACATCATCCTCCTCCTCATTCTCTTCTTCATGAATTTCTGCTCGAGGTATATCGGGGTGTCCATACGCCAAAGACTGTGTAGGACTCAGTACATAACGTTTATCGTCAAAGGCGGACAATCCACGTTTTGTAGTGAAACAGGTACACATACGGCCTTTAACATTCCTAATAGATCTGGATTGGAACCTCTGCCCAATATTTAACTCTAAAGCACTTTGGAAAGCAGCATGAGTGAGTTTAGACTGATGATAAGTGGGAATACCTTTACAACGACAGATCTGAACCTGATCTTGAGTGAGAATCGAGTACATTTTAGGCTTCAATGCAATGAGTTCTTTGATAATTTTGGCTCCAACTTCCGATTTTAACAAACCTAGTTGACCTTTGCGAGAGTCATCGAAATAGGGATTTTCAGGAGGGAAATTACTGAAATCCATATGCTGAGATAAAGGCAGTTTATTTAATTCCTCAAAAGCATTTGGACAGGTCAATTCAATCAAATATGAATCTGTATCCGTATACAGCAATCTAGCTTTGTCTCCATAATGAGCTTTGACGGTATTGTACCAAAAATCATATAGGATCCTCTTAGCTATTTGCAAGATCTGGAACCCCAGATAGGTTGGTGTATTGATTAAGTGATTGTTTCTTAACTGTGCAAATGACTCTGTCTTCACTTAACAAAATGCTCCGTTTGAAGAACGGATTGCGTGCATGCTTTTGGAATTTGTCTCGTGATGTAACTAAATAATGCTGATCGCCATATTTACTCACATTTGTCAAACTCTTGCCGTAAATTGCATTTGATACCAGCTTGAAAGCTTTACCCTTAATGGCGCAAGGTGTATTTGCACGTTCACGAGCATTTGTTTCGACAAATTCCTTAAGGTACTTGCTCTGTTGGAATTCATAAACTGCATTTACCCTAGCTACTTCCAATCCCAATTTCATCAGCATCTAAAGCAAATCTAAACTCACCAAGTAATCTTTTTGAGGGAGATGTGAGGCAATTAATTTATTGTTTTTCTTGGGGAGTTTACGATCTTCGGTATTTAAAATATGTTTGCTATAATCGGAGAGAAGATCAGTTGAAATATTAGCATGCGACAGTGTTAATGGCAAGTCATCGGTGTATCGAGCCACCTCAGGTGCGACATGCTTGGTATCACACATGACCCAATACCCTTTATCCCCATCACATGTAATATTTTCCAATCCCTGTTGGAGCCAATCATTGCATTCGGCAGCAGATAATTTACGGATCCCACCTTGAGGAAGCAGTTCTGTCATACAGGTGGCGTATAAGCCATTAAAATCTAAATAAAGAATATATTTATCGGTGCTAGAAGGATCAGCACCCGTATGCTCATTTTGTACACTTGTGTGTTGCCGCACAACAGAGGTAAATCCGCCTCTTAGATTTCTACGCAATACATCGTACAAATGGGGATCAGAAATAGAGTCGAAGACAACTTGACTCTTAAACAAGAAAGCGTCCCATGCAAAACTAGATAACGAGACATAGTGTGTAATGTCTAACTTATACAGCTCAAGCATGGTCTTGCGCCATACAGTAAACACATCACACAATAGTCCAGTATCTACTTTCAAATAGACCTTCAAGTAATCCCCAATGGTCTTGCATTCCGCTAATCTGAAGACTTCTTTAGCCTGTGTATAATCACTCTCGCTTATGGCCTCGTGTTTTAAACTATTGTAGAAGGCTTCGGGAGGAGGAAGAGCCGGTTCATTTAATTTCTCCAAAGATGAAATGTCGTCATAGCAGAAGACCTGTTTGCCTGTCTTTAATAAATGGTGGGCAGCTACAGGGACGTCATCTAGCATAACTGAGGTGTAAGTGGTGGGTTTACCTTCCTTAATATGTTCTTTAGCTAGTTTTTCAAGCCCACCATTTAGCAAAGCCAGACTATCCATAAACTGAAGTTTACCGATATCTACTTTCATGAACTTAAATCCATCTTTGGAGGCAATGTCAATTTCACGGTTAGGGAGGTTAGACAATTCATTTAAAATTACTCCGAGGTCATAAGCCGCATTGTGAGAGAATGTATACAAATATTTATATGAATTTCTGCACAACATGTTGCACCTTTGGCAATAGGCAGCTAGATAATTATTAAATTCAATAGCATGATCATGATGACGGTGCTTGTCCATAGCTTATTTAAATGGACTATAACACATTTCACATGTGGTTTGAAGTCTATAGGCCTGCCAATGTTCACGTGTCATAGATATTTTGTATTTAGGCATGGTAGATTTGATTCTCTTCCATGACTTCTCCGAAGTATCAATGAAAGGATTCACAGGGTCATCCCATATATACGTTAATTTCTCTACCACCTCCAATTCCCTGTTGATGATAATAAAAGCATATGCCACGGCTTTGTGACGCTTCTCGATCATATCTTGGGGATTGGAGGGGTCCAACAAACACTCGAAATCATAATATGCCGTGAGAGACGGCCCATAGGCACGACCGTAATTTTTGAACTTGATTTTATGACCTTCAGGGTAAAATTCCAATGTTTGTTTAACTTCACATGACTCTTCATGATCCCGCATATCATCAGGCGTTAAATGAATTAAACACGAGTGACAAAAAATATGATTGTTGGGTATTTTACTTGCATGGTTACGCATGTTACGGACATATTGATTGAAATCTTTAATGAGCACAAGATGCTGATCCTCCAGCATGAGCAAAGGTACTTTAGGTGCAGAATGTTCTCTCCCTTTTCTAGCTAAGCTAATGTAGTACCTATTGTCTTCACGCGTGAGCACATAGATATATATACTTAATTTATTTATACTTTCTATTTTATTGATATTGTCATACGTTATGGGAATTTCAATATCCTCACTCCAACGGACGAATCTAAGACACCACCTGGCTGACTTGGAACGTGCTCTGATATTGTCTAAATGCATCCCCCGAGCTAGAGATATGTATGCCGCTAAACATTGGATCAAGCATATATTTTGCTCGCCTTTAGGATTGAAAACATGTCTTGAACCACGCAATTTATCTGGATAAGGTACGTATTCTCCTAGACGGATGGGTTGCTGAACAGCTATGGAATTGATATAAAAACCAGAAATGCTCTGTATACCTAGACTCGAACCTTCTGTCTCGGCAAAGAACTCTTCTAACTTATTATCCAATTCAGCAATCCATTGATCTACGACAACACTAGCCTCATGCCTAGATACAGTGCGCTGCTCGGCCCTTATAGGTAATTCTCCCTCAAAATCAGGTTCATTTTTTTTATTAAGCCGTTGTAAATTGAATGTAAAATCGGGGTATATCAAGAGGGCAGGAGGGAAATTGGGATGAACGGCATCAAATAAGGATTCTATTTGCCGGATAAAATAATCACGATATATAGTTAAATAATGGGCAGGATCTCCTTGGGCATGATCTGGGATGCTATAAGAATGGCGTATGTACCCCCCATTGAAATTATTAATCACTTCAAGCACTTCGGGTTGAGGAGGAAGCAAAACATCTACCTGCTGCTGCTGTTCCTGTTCCTGAGGAGGTGGTGGAGAATGAGCGATAGGCTGGCTGGCATCCATATCGGGATCAGCTTCCAAAACTAAATGCAGGGAGTCTTCTTCATCCTCCAGTTGAGAACCTATAAGTAACAAGAATAATGATTTCCAATAAATGAAATTATATATAGGGAGTTTAATAATAATAATGGGATTATTGAAATATGAAAATAATAATTAATGTGGATGTTACTTACGATTAGAACTTTCCCTGTTGTCATTATCTTCTGGTGTCGGTGAGCGAGCTCGGCTCGTGCTAGGCTCGTCACCACCTCCTCCACGAGGATATTCCTCCTCTACCTCCACTACCTGCTGAGTTGGCGAGCCTAAAATCATATAAATGATCATGTGAATAATAATTGAAGATGATAAGTGAGGTATTTATATAAATATATCCAACAAGAATTGGGAATGGTTTCATATTACAGAAGAACTATATTTAACTTACTTTCATACTGGACGCTTTGGTGCGGTGATGCTTCTGAGTGCTCTGAATCAGAACTAGTATCAGACTCAGAATCAACTAGATACATGCAAAATGGACATGCATCAGGGTTGCGACCTGTAGATTTAATTATTCTATATAGTTATGCGTAATTTTTTTAATGAATGCTGTATAGCTCTACAACTAATTGTAAATAATAATTCATATATAAATTTAGCTGCTGCCGCTATAGTGCAATTTATTAATGTATCTTTGTTTAGAATATTAATACAAATAATATCTGATGCTGCTGTTAAGTCATTTTTTATAATATTAACTATAAATATGCTATAAATCACAACAGATTTATGTGAAATTTCTACAGTTGTTATAACAACAATGGTACTTACGGGTAGAACAAATCACTTTGGAGCACGAGGGACAAATCTTATCAAAATGTCCACGAGGTATTTTAAAGCACTGCTCACAGTAAATAACACACTGATACTGAGGACTGGCGGTGAAGGTTATCCTACATTCAGCACATCTCGCCTGGCACAAGTGGAATAGCCCTAGTTCAGGTGCCTTGCAAAGTTCACAAATATTCATGGTTGAGTCGATAGATACGAGACAGTGAAGTCGGATATTGCACAAGTGCTGGAGCTAGTTCAGAGTGTTAGCACAGGAAGCCTGAGTTGAACTGTCCTTTGGGCTGGGGGAAAGGTCCTTATAAGGTCAGCTTGCCTGCTGCCAGATGTACGATTCTGCTTAAATTGTTGTACGACAGTTGGACTGCTGATATACTTTGCACTTATTACAAAATAATAATTACAGTCATGGATGATTAAAATGTATATTCTTAAACCTCTGATTAGGTTAGGTGGGGATGGATAGTCTAGTCATTTTTGAATAATAACATCAAATACACATGCCAGTAGGACGCCAAAGGTCGCATTGGTTGTCTGGTGACGTCATACATAGTTGACCAGTAAGGTACTGGTCAACTGGTACCAGTAAGGTACCAGTTGGTACCTTACTGGTACCTTACTGGTACCAGTAAGGTACCTTCACACCTATATGCTAATGGCCAGCAATACCTTATCCATATACCTGAGTTCGCTTTTCACGATGTCACTAAACAACAACAATAACTGGTCTGTAGAATGTATTTGTTTGTTATATATAATATGTTAGGTCAGGTTAGGTTAGGAAGGTTTGATCGGGTTTATGAATAACAGAAAATATAAGCAACGAGCGAAAATACGAGCTATTGTAGCTGAATATCAACTTTCATGAAGCACAGAGTATAGGTAAGGTATTAAGCTAGATTAAGAGTTCACACTTATGTGTGAACCTCCTGGGATCCGCATTTAGCGCGCCTCGCACCACATTAGGGATGATGACGTCACAAAAGGTGGTAACTGCAGAAGGCCTTATTTCAAAAATATGAGAGGCTTGCTTTTACTGAATGAGTTTTTTTATTTGATAAATGGTGTGGGAGGTGTGTTTTAAACGAATGTGAGACGTGCATAAGGATAGGGTCACTACCGAACTTGCATTGAAATCACCAATGCCCAGGGCTCTTTTTTTTCATATAAACGACTGATAGCAGTTTTACTTTTTGCCCTATGTATAAATAAACAATCCTTTAAGAAAGATTGTCAAAGCTCAAATTACATTCTCTAGAAAGACGACGACGAAGAAGAAATAGGGGTGATATGATAGAGGTGTGACTGAATGGTCATAGTAAAGGGGAAAATTATTAACCTATTAAACGTATCAACATGAAACAGAATAGGCATGAATTGGATAAGTTTCATATTTAGGAAAAAGACCTGGGTAAATACAGGCAGCAGGGGACGAACTTGAAAATACACACATAACTTCTTGCAGTGCTGAAGTTATGTTCTTCCCTCACATACATGATCCCCTTTGATAAATGTAATGGGCGATGGTTGGAAGTAAATATGAAATTAAAAATAGACTAGGGATGATGGTATTTTACATTAGGTTTCAAGGTCACTGTTGTATCGCAAAACACACGACTCATAGACCAGCTTTTTAATCCCCTTGAACATGCCGGTGCAGGAACGCTGAGCGGCTAGCTGGTGACGTCATTGACCATTAGCAATGTCTGTGCAGGGTCACTGAGCCAACGAAATTTGGGGATGACTTGAGGCAGCCGTTTAATCCACTTGAGAGAAAATGGCAGGGGCCAATGACCGGCCATGAAATTTTTTTCGAGAAAACCCAGGGGCCGTAGACCGTGCGCGGGAAAATATTTGAGAAAAGCCCGGCCCCATAGACCGTGCGTGGGGAAAATATTCCAGAAAAGCCCGGCCCCATAGACCGTGCGTGGGGAAAATATTTGAGAAAAGCCCGGCCCCATAGACCGTGCTTGGGAAAATATTCCAGAAAAGCCCGGCCCCATAGACTGTGCTTGGGAAAATATTCCAGAAAAGCCCGGCCCCATAGACCGTGCTTGGGAAAATATTCCAGAAAAGCCCGGCCCCATAGACCGTGCTTGGGAAAATAATCCTGAAAAGCCCGGCCCCATAGACCGTGCGTGGGAAAAACCAAAACGCACGGTCTATGGGGCCATTTCCACTACTCACACACACACACACACACACAGGCGGGACCAAAAAGCCAGAGCTCAACCCCTGCAAACAGAACCAGGTGAGAATACACACACACACACACTAGTTGATAATGGACTGTTTTGTGTTCGTATCCATGTGTACTATTGTTATGACCGACAGACACGTGAAGCTGTATGTGTTTATGTGTACCTGTAATTAAACTGACATGTGTACGGTAATTATCTGTATGTGTCCATTTTAAAGGTACATATTTGTGAATGTTTATTTATGTAAATTGATTGACATATGAACGTATGCCCGCGTTTAGTGATACTGAAATTTATATGGTTAACATGTGTACGTTTGAATGACATAGTTTCCCATTATTGTCACATTTTTTGTTACTGTTTCGCTGTTCACTCTCACTCTCTGACCCCCGTCGACTAATTGTGCTCACGTGTGTTTGTTCAAGGTACGGTAACCATTGGCTTTTTACCTAATAATTTGCAACTATTTGCAAACAAACATTTCTAAAGAACATCTATGTTTCTGATAAATATTATTTTTCCTAACATACAAGTCAATCACACAGTACCTAACCTCAGTCAGAAACACTTTTCTTACTATCTCTCACAACGTCTTTTGCATATATATCCTATCTTAATAAATTTATAATTTAAATTCATAACTGGCAAACCTCTTCCACCGCCTTCAAGGCCACCAAACATCATTCCTTTCCATTAACCTCTCCCAAATTATCTTTTGCACCAATACACACACTAGGGGGCTTTATAGCTGAGTGGACAGCGCTCTCGACTCGTAATCCTAGGGTCAAAGTTCGATCCCCCGGTGTTGGCGCAAACGAAAATCAGCAGAGTTTCATTCATTCTGATGCTCCTCTTACCGAGCAGTACATAGGTACTTGGGCACTAGACACCTGTTACGGGCTGCTTTCTTGGTGTGTGTATGTGGATTTTTTTTTATTAGCTAGTAAAAATTGATTGATTCACAGTTGAGAGGCGGGCCGAAAGAGGGCTCATCCCTCGCAAGAACAACTAGGTGAACACAACTAGATAAATACTAACTAACCACGATCTCGTATAATCTACTACACACGCTACCACCTCCCCCCACTCCCTAAATCACTCTACATAAGTCATTAAAAATATAAAACAAACCAATTAAAACACCAAAAATACTAACTATAAATAAAGGAACCAAATTTTAATCATACAGCGACTCCAGCGTGGTCTAGTCGGAGGAGAACGTGTTCTCATCTGGATAGATTGCGATCGAGCCTGTCGGAACGGTTGTGTAACTGCAGGGCACAAATATTTGTGTGTCCCCTCCTGTAGCTGCCTCTGTTTCGACAGGTTCCCTGGATAGCTGGAATTGGCCTGGCCCTAGGAAAGTGGGGAAGGGGTGAAATCCGTTGGGCCCACGGATGGATACCTTGCATCCATAGACCTAGGGTAGGTCTAATGACCTGGGATTCGAACCCACGGTGGGAATAAGGGAGGAGGGCACAAATGGTTCCTGGAACCAAACCTCACATATATCCGGACACTCACACACACACACACACACCCTTATCCGAACATTCACAGGGACACTCACACACACACATCCATGGACTGTGATAAGGGAGACCATCTGAGGGGACACAGATGGCCACCTGAAACCACAAATGTAACCGAACACTCCGGTCCGGTTACATCATCCGGACACTCACAGTGACACTCACACTCACACACTGACACACATTCATAGACACAAACTGTGATAAGGGAGACCATCTGAGGGGACACAGATGGCCTCCTGAAACCATAATCATCCGGACACTCACAGGGACCCCCACACTCACCCGGACACTCACACTCACACACATCCATAGACAAAAACTGTGATAAGGGAGACCATCTGAGGGAACACAGATGGCCTCCTGGACCCATAGGGTCCATATCCATACAGATCAATATTTAAATATACATATATATTTATAAATATAATTTTTTTATATATTTATTTATTTATTTAAATAAATATTATTTATTTAAAAATAAAACATTTTATATATTTAAATATATCATTTTTTTTTCGTATATTTTATTATGTAATAAATTTATTTATTTATATAATTTATATAATTTTTTTTTTATAGGAAGGGAGTACCACCTCTAGCTGGAAGAAGGGGGACCCATAGCCTCGGAGGAAACCACGCATAACGCATTAGAGGGAATGTTTAGATCCCCTCCAATACAGTTTCTGTGTGCTTTTCTCCTACCACCCCCTTCCTTGAATATTTTTTGTGCTTTATTATGCATTTGATGCTTACAAACAGAACCGAAAAGCCAGAGCTCAACCCCTGCAAACAGAACCAGGTAAGAATACACACACACACACACACACACACACACACACACACACACACACACACACACACACACACACACACACACACACACACACACACACACACACACACACACACACACACACACACACACACACATACACACACACACACACTCAGGAACCTGTGTAAGGAATCATTCAGAATCTTGTACACCACATTTGTAAGACCAATCCTGGAGTATGCGGCCCCAGCATGGAGCCCGTACCTTGTCAAGCACAAGACGAAGCTGGAAAAAGTCCAAAGGTATGCTACTAGACTAGTCTCAGAACTAAGAGGCATGAGTTATGAGGAAAGGCTGCGGGAAATGCACCTCACGACACTGGAAGACAGAAGAGTAAGGGGGGACATGATCACAACCTACAAAATCCTCAGGGGAATCGACCGGGTAAACAAGGATGAACTATTCAACACTGGTGGGACGCGAACAAGGGGACACAGGTGGAAGCTGAGTACCCAAATGAGCCACAGAGACGTTAGAAAGAACTTTTTCAGTGTCAGAGTAGTTAGTAAATGGAATTTATTAGGAAGTGATGTGGTGGAGGCTGACTCCATACACAGTTTCAAATGTAGATATGATAGAGCCCAATAGGCTCAGGAATCTGCACACCAGTTGATTGACGGTTGAGAGGCGGGACCAAAGAGCCGGAGCTCAACCCCCGCAAGCACAATTAGGTGAGTACACTAGTTGATAATGGACTGTTTTGTGTTCGTATCCATGTGTACTATTGTCATGATTATTTATATAATTATATAAATATATGGATCTTATATAAGATCCAAGATTTGGACCACACACACAAGATTTGGGATCCAAGAACCATTGCTCGATCCTGCAAGCACAAATAGGTGAGAACACACACACACACACACACACACACACACACACACACACAGGCGGGACCAAAAAGCCAGAGCGCAACCCCTGCAAACAGAACCAGGTAAGAATACACACACACACACACACACACACACACACACACACACATATTTCTGGACTGCCAAAAAGCCTTTGATACAGTACCGCACATGAGACTGCTGTTCAAGCTCGAGAGGCAGGCGGGGGTGGGGGGAAAGGTCCTAGAATGGATAAGGAACTACCTAACAGGAAGGAGCCAAAGAGTTACGGTAAGGGGCGAGAAGTCGGACTGGCGAACAGTAACAAGTGGAGTACCACAAGGATCGGTGCTGGGACCAATTCTATTTCTTGTATATGTTAACGACATGTTTACAGGCGTAGAGTCCTACATGTCGATGTTTGCGGATGATGCAAAGTTGATGAGAAGAGTTGTGACAGATGAGGATTGCAGGATCCTCCAAGAGGACCTGAACAGATTGCAGAGATGGTCAGAGAAATGGCTACTAGAATTCAACACGAGCAAATGTAAAGTTATGGAAATGGGACTAGGAGATAGGAGACCAAAGGGACAGTACACAATGAAGGGGAACAGCCTACCTGTAACGACGCGTGAAAGAGACCTGGGGGTGGACGTAACACCTAATCTATCTCCTGAGGCACATATTAATAGGATAACGACAGCAGCGTACTCTACACTGGCAAAAGTTAGAACATCATTCAGAAACCTAAGTAAGGAGGCATTTAGGGCGCTTTACACTGCCTACGTAAGGCCAGTCTTAGAGTATGCCGCCTCATCATGGAGTCCCCATCTGAAGAAGCATATAATGAAACTGGAAAAGGTTCAGAGGTTTGCAACGAGACTCGTCCCAGAGCTACGAGGGATGGGGTATGAAGAGCGCCTGAGGGAACTGTGCCTTACGACACTAGAAAGAAGAAGGGAGAGGGGGGACATGATAGGAACGTATAAGATACTCAGAGGAATTGACAGAGTGGACATAGACGAAATGTTCACACGGAATAGTAACAGAACGAGAGGACATGGATGGAAGCTTGAAACTCAGATGAGTCACAGAGATGTAAGGAAGTTTTCTTTTAGCGTGAGAGTAGTGGGGAAATGGAATGCACTTCAGGAACAGGTTGTGGAAGCAAATACTATTCATAATTTTAAAACCAGGTATGATAGGGAAATGGGACAGGAGTCATTGCTGTAAACAACCGATGCTCGAAAGGTGGGATCCAAGAGTCAATGCTCGATCCTGCAAGCACATATAGGTGAGTACATATAGGTGAGTACACACACACACACACACACACACACACACACTAGTTGATAATGGACTGTTTTGTGTTCGTATCCATGTGTACTATTGTCATGACCGACAGACACGTGAAGCTGTATGTGTTT
Source organism: Procambarus clarkii (assembly GCF_040958095.1). Classification (NCBI taxonomy): domain Eukaryota; kingdom Metazoa; phylum Arthropoda; class Malacostraca; order Decapoda; family Cambaridae; genus Procambarus; species Procambarus clarkii. Next base: position 19,171,163 of record NC_091217.1, on the reverse strand, counting down.
ATGTGTACCTGTAATTAAACTGATATGTGTACGGTAATTATCTGTATGTGTCCATTTTAAAGGTACATATTTGTGAATGTTTATTTATGTAAATTGATTGACATATGTACGTATGCCCGCGTTTAGTGTTACTGTAATTTATATGGTTAACATGTATAAGTTTGAATGACATAGTTTCCCATTATTGTCACATTTTTTGTTACTGTTTCGCTGTTCACTCTCACTCTCTGACCCCCGTCGACTAATTGTGCTCACGTGTGTTTGTTCAAGGTACGGTAACCATTGGCTTTTTACCCAATAATTTGCAACTATTTGCAAACAAACATTTCTAAAGAACATCTATGTTTCTGATAAATATTCTTTTTCCTAACATACAAGTCAATCACACAGTACCTAACCTCAGTCAGAAACACTTTTCTTACTATCTCTCACAACGTCTTTTGCATATATATCCTATCTTAATAAATTTATAATTTAAATTCATAACTGACAACCCTCTTCCACCGCCTTCAAGGCCACCAAACATCATTCCTTTCCATTAACCTCTCCCACATTATCTTTTGCACCAATACACACACTACGGGGCTTTATAGCTGAGTGGACAGCGCTCTCGACTCGTAATCCTAGGGTCAAAGTTCGATCCCCCGGTGATGGCGCAAACGAAAATCAGCAGAGTTTCATTCATTCCGATGCTCCTCTTACCGAGCAGTACATAGGTACTTGGGCATTAGACATCTGTTACGGGCTGCTTTCTTGGTGTGTGTATGGGGATTTTTTTTTATTAGCTAGTAAAAATTGATTGATTCACAGTTGAGAGGCGGGCCGAAAGAGCAGAGCTCAACCCTCGCAAGAACAACTAGGTGAACACAACTAGATAAATACTAACTAACCACGATCTCGAATAATCTACTACACACGCTACCACCTCCCCCCACTCCCTAAATCACTCTACATAATTCATTAAAAATATAAAACAAATCAATTAATACACCAAAAATACTAACTATAAATAAAGGAACCAAATTTTAATCATACAGCGACTCCAGCGTGGTTTAGTCGGAGGAGAACGTGTTCTCATCTGGATAGATTGCGATCGAGCCTGTCGGAACGGTTGTGTAACTGCAGGGCACAAATATTTGTGTGTCCCCTCCTGTAGCTGCCTCTGTTTCGACAGGTTCCCTGGATAGCTGGAATTGGCCTAGCCCTAGGAAAGTGGGGAAGGGGTGAAATCCGTTGGGCCCACGGATGGATACCTTGGATCCATAGACCTAGGGTAGGTCTAATCACCTGGGATTCGAACCCACGGTGGGAATAAGGGGGGAGATTTGGGGGAGGAGGGACACAAATGGTTCCTGGAACCAAACCTCACATATATCCGGACACTCACACACACACACACACACACACACACCCTTATCCGAACATTCACAGGGACACTCACACACACACATCCATAGACTGTGATAAGGGAGACCATCTGAGGGGACACAGGTGGCCTCCTGAAACCACAGATGTAACCGGACACTCCGGTCCGGTTACATCATCCGGACACTCACAGTGACACTCACACTCACACACTGACACACATCCATAGACACAAACTGTGATAAGGGAGACCATCTGAGGGGACACAGATGGCCTCCTGAAACCATAATCATCCGGACACTCACAGGGACCCCCACACTCACCCGGACACTCACACACATCTATAGACAAAAACTGTGATAAGGGAGACCATCTGAGGGGACATAGATGGCCTCCTGGACCCACAGGGTCCATATCCATACAGATCAATATTTAAATATACATATATATTTATAAATATAATTTTTTTATATATTTTATTTATTTATTTAAATAAATATTATTTATTTAAAAATAATACATTTTATATATTTAAATATATAATTTTTTTCGTATATTTTATTATATAATAAATTTATTTATTTATATAATTTATATAATTATATAAATATATGGATCTTATATAAGATCCAAGATTTGGACCACACACACAAGATTTGGGATTCTTGAGTCATTGCTCGATCCTGCAAGCACAAATAGGTGAGTACACACACACACACACACACACACACACACACACACACACACACATCCATAGACTGTGATAAGGGAGACCATCTGAGGGGACACAGATGGCCTCCTGAAACCACAGATGTAACGGATGACACACAGACGGGAGACGGTAGGAGACACACGCGATTAGTGAGGTCCGCGGAAATTCGTCACTTTCTCGGGACATTGAAGGAGTATAGAGGCTAGATCATAGTATTTGGCCTCTCGCAGTGTGTAGGTTGCAGGGTGCAACATAGCATAGTCATATCGCTAGCGATAGTGCGAAGATTTGGCGAAGAAACCGAAAGTGGAGCTAGGGCATCACCGGTGCATGTAAGTGTGTGACCTGACCGGGTGGGACGACCCGCCGTGGAGCTGCCTGATTGTGCTGTGAGTGGTGACTGTGATCAGTGGTACAGTGAATTAGTGAACTGTCACATAACGATACAGTGACTGACTCCAGAGCTTTGTGTAGACAGAGAAGAACGACCTCATCAATCTACCAGCACTTAGTGAATCGCCTAGTGGGAGACAACGACGGATAACCATCGTCATCATACATCGATTACTCATCTGGTTGTGTGAGGGGGAGGCAGACTGGTATGTACCCCTCTCTGGTCAATTAATCAGGTGTACAGATTGAGGTAAAAGATTATCAAATTCTCGTTCAGGATATCATATATATTTAAAAATCTCAGAGTGGCTCATTTAGGCAGAGGTAACGCATAAAGGATATCTTGACACATACAAGCATGCCCGCCCACGTACGTATCCACGCACACAAGTGTGCACACGCTAAAACAGACACACACACACGTGCACACACACACACACACAGTTGTTCAGTCAGGGGAAAAGGCATTAACACCTGGGATAGGACCTTACTATCCTCCCCCCCCTCTCTTGACCCCACCATCTGACCTGACCTGACTTAGTCGCCATCTCCGCCCCCCCCCCCACCCCCAGTCCCCCGCATCACCCATACACACACTCTTCCCCTCCCCACTCTCCCTCTCTCCCACTCCCTCTCTCCCACTCCCCACTCTCCCTCTCTCCCACTCCCTCTCTCCCACTCCCACTATCTCTCTCCTGCTCTCCCTCTCCTGCTCTCTCTCTCCTGCTCTCTCTCTCCTGCTCTCTCTCTCTCTCTCTCTCTCTCTCTCTCTCTCTCTCTCTCTCTCTCTCTCTCTCTCTCTCTCTCTCTCTCTCTCTCTCTCTCTCTCTCTCTCTCTCTCTCTCTCTCTCTCTCTCTCTCTCTCCCTCCCTCCCTCCCCCTCTCCCTCCCTCCCCCTCTCCCTCCCTCTCTTTCCTTCCCCCTCCCTCTCTGCCCACACACACACACACCTCCCCCCCTCTCTCCCTCACACGCTCTCTCCCTCACCCGCTCTCTCCCTCACCCGCTCTCTCCCTCACCCACTCTCTCCCTCTCCTCTCTCTCCCTCCCGCCTCTCTCTCCATCTCCTCCCCCCCCTCCCCTTCTACTTTCTTCTCACTTCAGTGGAAGGGTCGGAGCCCCCCCCACCCACCCATTTATCTCTCCCTTTATCACTCCCTTTCTCTCTCTCTCTTTCTCTCTCTCTTCCTCTCTCTCTCTCTCTCCCTCCCCCATCCCAACAGGGTCAAACATGGCAGCCAGAGGTCCCAGGGGAACAGGAAAGAGCCAAGGTGATGAGATGAAGGAAATGTTCACCCAGTTTCTGGAGGACATCAAGAGTGAGATGCAAGAAATGATGCAGGAAATGAAGAACGAAATAAGCAACCTGAAAAGAGAGCTGACAGCAGCAAAGGAGGAGATTAGAGCCCTCAAAGAGAATGGTATCGAGGCTGAGAATCAGAAAACCACCCAGGGAGAAGGTGGTAATAGTTTTCTGGATGAGAATGCCACAATAAAAGCAACATTTGCGGAAATACTAAAAAAAAATAACTCTGAAGTAATGACTGCAGTGATGGAGGTGGCCATGAAAGCAGCCACCTCGCAGGAGGCGGCACGCTCCACTAGCCAACTGCTGGAAAGGAACAGATCAGTGGTTGCTGTGGGTATCAAGGAGCAGGAAGGATCTAATAGGACAGAGTGGAATGACAAGGACAAAGCAGCAGTGAATGAAGTACTAAAGGCACTAGACATGGAAGGGGCTGAGCATAGCATTGAGAAGGTTTTCAGGCTAGGCCGGTACAACAAAGACCGAGACCGAATGATAAAGATAGTGTTTGCAAACGAGAACACAAAAGAGAAGATTCTATCAAGGAAGAGCTCCCTGAAAAACGTGGGAAAATTAAAAAATGTATTCCTCCAGAGAGACATGACAAGGGAGGAGAGAGCCGTGGAGGCAGAAGCAAGGAAGAGGCACAGGGCGAGAGGGGAAAACCAGGAAGTCACAGCTCCCAGCACAACACCCCCAGAGGCGAGGGGGGAACCCACAACCAGCTACCCAGTAACACCAGAAGGGAGGACAACCCCGCCTCCCTCCTCTGCATAGAAAACCCCCCTACCCTAAACCCTCCCTGCCCCCACTCAAATGTTCAGCCAAATCTCCCTTCCCCCACACCCAATCCCCACCCTTCTACCCCTCCCCTCCTCCCGAGTCCTCCCTCCCCCCCTTTCCTTCCCGTCCTCCCTCCCCTTTCACCCCATACCCTCCCTGTCCCTCCCCCTTCACTGGATCCCCCGCCCCTCATCCCAGTATCCTCTGAGACCCTGTTATCCACCTCACAGGTCCTCACAACCATGGAACAGCCTCCCCCACCAGCAGAACACTCACCAAGGAGGCGATTTGAGAAGGGACAGAAGAAAGTGAGCCTCAAAGCGATGTACACTAACATAGATGGAATTACAAATAAAGCAAATGAGCTTGGAGAACTGGTACTAGAGGAAAACCCAGACATAATAGCCCTCACAGAAACAAAGATTACGAAAACAAATGCAGTGTTCCCACAGGACTATTATGTTATGAGGAAACAGAGGGAAGGAAGAGGTGGGGGTGGTGTAGCTCTGCTGGTAAGAAAAGGCAGGGATTTTGAGGAGATGGATATTCAGGGCTGTGAAGGTTTCAGTGACTACATAGCAGGTACTGTAACAAATAGAGGGAAAAAAATTATAGTCGCAGTCATATATAATCCACCACCAAATGACAGAAGACCTAGACAGGAATATGATAGAAACAACATGGCCACCATTAACATAATAGAAAGAGCAGCTTCTGTTGCTAGCAGGAATGAATATGGACTACTAATTATGGGAGACTTCAACCATGGGAAGATAAATTGGAAGAACAGAGACCCGCATCGAGGACCAGAAACATGGAGAGCTAAGCTGCTGGACGTGGCAACAAGAAACTTTCTAAGCCAGCACACCAAAGAACCAACAAGAATGAGAGGAGAAGATGAACCAGCAATGCTTGATTTGATATTTACCCTAAATGAATGGGATATAAGGGAAGTTAAGATGGAAGCGCCCTTGGGAATGAGTGACCACAGTGTATTGAACTTTGAGTACTTGGTAGAGCTAGGACTTATCTCCCCCAAAAAAGAACTAGGAATCAAAAGGCTGGCATACCGAAAGGGGAATTATGAACAGATGAGAAGTTTCCTAAGTGAAATACCTTGGGACACAAACCTCAGAGACAAGTCTGTACAGGGTATGATGGACTATGTTACCCAAAAGTGTCAGGAGGCAGTAAACTGGTTCATCCCGGCCCAAAGGGAAAAATCCGAGAAGCAACAGAAGAATCCATGGTATAATAGGGCATGTATCGAAGCGAAGAAACTGAACAAAAAGGCGTGGAGGAGCTTCCGGAATAACAGAACACCAGAAAGCAGAGAGAGATACCAGAGAACCAGGAATGAGTACGTCAGGGTGAGAAGAGAAGCAGAGAAAATTTTTGAAAATGATATAGCAAACAAAGCCAAGACTGAACCAAAGCTACTCCACAGTCACATCAGAAGGAAAATAACAGTGAAAGAACAGGTATTGAAACTTAGAACAGGCGAGGACAGGTATACAGAGAATGACAGAGAGGTGTGTGAGGAACTCAACAAGAGGTTCCAGGAGGTCTTCACAATAGAACAGGGTGAGATCACTGTGCTAGGAGAAAGAGAGGTGAACCAGGCGGCCTTGGAGGAGTTCGAAATTACGAGAGAGGAGGTCAAGAGACACCTGCTGGATCTGGATGTTAGAAAGGCTGTTGGTCCAGATGGGATCTCACCATGGACACTGAAAGAGTGTGCAGAGGCACTTTGCTTGCCACTCTCCATAGTGTATAGTAAGTCACTAGAGACGGGAGACCTACCAGAAATATGGAAGACGGCGAATGTGGTCCCAATATACAAAAAGGGCGACAGACAAGAGGCACTGAACTACAGGCCAGTGTCCTTGACTTGTATACCATGCAAGGTGATGGAGAAGATCGTGAGAAAAAACCTGGTAACACATCTGGAGAGAAGGGACTTCGTGACAAATCGCCAACATGGATTCAGGGAGGGTAAATCTTGCCTTACAGGCTTGATAGAATTCTACGATCAGGTGACAAAGATTAAGCAAGAAAGAGAGGGCTGGGCGGACTACATTTTCTTGGATTGTCGGAAAGCCTTTGACACAGTACCGCATAAGAGGCTGGTACATAAGCTGGAGAGACAGGCAGGTGTAGCTGGTAAGGTGCTCCAGTGGATAAGGGAGTATCTAAGCAATAGGAAGCAGAGAGTTACGGTGAGGGGTGAGACCTCCGATTGGCGTGAAGTCACCAGTGGAGTCCCACAGGGCTCTGTACTCGGTCCTATCTTGTTTCTGATATATGTAAATGATCTCCCGGAGGGAATCGATTCATTTCTCTCAATGTTTGCGGACGATGCTAAAATTATGAGAAGGATTAAAACAGAAGAGGACTGTTTGAGGCTTCAAGAAGACCTAGAGAAGCTGAAGGAATGGTCGAACAAATGGTTGTTAGAGTTTAACCCAACCAAATGTAATGTAATGAAGATAGGTGTAGGGAGCAGGAGGCCAGATACAAGGTATCATCTGGGAGAGGAAATTCTTCAGGAGTCAGAGAAGGAAAAAGACTTGGGGGTTGATATCACGCCAGACCTGTCTCCTGCAGCACATATCAAGCGGATAACATCAGCGGCATATGCCAGGCTGGCCAACATACGAACGGCATTCAGAAACTTGTGTAAAGAATCATTCAGAACTTTGTATACCACATATGTCAGGCCAATCCTGGAGTATGCAGCCCCAGCATGGAGTCCATATCTAGTCAAGGATAAGACTAAACTGGAAAAGGTTCAAAGGTTTGCCACCAGACTAGTACCCGAGCTGAGAGGTATGAGCTACGAGGAGAGACTACGGGAATTAAACCTCACTTCGCTGGAAGACAGAAGAGTTAAGGGGGACATGATCACCACATTCAAGATTCTGAAGGGGATTGATAGGGTAGATAAAGACAGTCTATTTAACACAAGGGGAACACGCACAAGGGGACACAGGTGGAAACTGAGTGCCCAAATGAGCCACAGAGATATTAGAAAGAACTTTTTTAGTGTCAGAGTGGTTGACAAATGGAATGCATTAGGGGGTGATGTGGTGGAGGCTGACCCCATACACAGTTTCAATTGTAGATATGACAGAGCCCGATAGGCTCAGGAATCTGTACACCTGTTGATTGACGGTTGAGAGGCGGGATCAAAGAGCCAGAGCTCAACCCCCGCAAACACAACTAGGTGAGTACAACTAGGTGAGTACACACACACAGGCGGAAAAAAAAAGCCAGAGCTCAACCCCTGCAAACAGAACCAGGTGAGAATACACACACTCACACACACACACACACACACACACACACACTAGTTGATAATGGACTGTTTTGTGTTCGTATCCATGTGTACTATTGTCATGACCGACAGACACGTGAAGCTGTATGTGTTTATGTGTACCTGTAATTAAACTGATATGTGTACGGTAATTATCTGTATGTGTCCATTTTAAAGGTACATATTTGTGAATGTTTATTTATGTAAATTGATTGACATATGTACGTATGCCCGCGTTTAGTGTTACTGTAATTTATATGGTTAACATGTATACGTTTGAATGACATAGTTTCCCATTATTGTCACATTTTTTGTTACTGTTTCGCTGTTCACTCTCACTCTCTGACCCCCGTCGACTAATTGTGCTCACGTGTGTTTGTTCAAGGTACGGTAACCATTGGCTTTTTACCCAATAATTTGCAACTATTTGCAAACAAACATTTCTAAAGAACATCTATGTTTCTGATAAATATTCTTTTTCCTAACATACAAGTCAATCACACAGTACCTAACCTCAGTCAGAAACACTTTTCTTACTATCTCTCACAACGTCTTTTGCATATATATCCTATCTTAATAAATTTATAATTTAAATTCATAACTGGCAACCCTCTTCCACCGCCTTCAAGGCCACCAAACATCATTCCTTTCCATTAACCTCTCCCAAATTATCTTTTGCACCAATACACACACTAGGGGGCTTTATAGCTGAGTGGACAGCGCTCTCGACTCGTAATCCTAGGGTCAAAGTTCGATCCCCCGGTGATGGCGCAAACGAAAATCAGCAGAGTTTCATTCATTCTGATGCTCCTCTTACCGAGCAGTACATAGGTACTTGGGCATTAGACACCTGTTACGGGCTGCTTTCTTGGTGTGTGTATGTGGATTTTTTTTTTATTAGCTAGTAAAATTTGATTGATTCACAGTTGAGAGGCGGGCCGAAAGAGCAGAGCTCAACCCTCGCAAGAACAACTAGGTGAACACAACTAGATAAATATTAACTAACCACGATCTCGTATAATCTACTACACACGCTACCACCTCCCCCCACTCCCTAAATCACTCTACATAAGTCATTAAAAATATAAAACAAATCAATTAATACACCAAAAATACTAACTATAAATAAAGGAACCAAATTTTAATCATACAGCGACTCCAGCGTGGTTTAGTCGGAGGAGAACGTGTTCTCATCTGGATAGATTGCGATCGAGCCTGTCGGAACGGTTGTGTAACTGCAGGGCACAAATATTTGTGTGTCCCCTCCTGTAGCTGCCTCTGTTTAGACAGGTTCCCTGGATAGCTGGAATTGGCCTGGCCCTAGGAAAGTGGGGAAGGTGTGAAATCCGTTGGGCCCACGGATGGATACCTTGGATCCATAGACCTAGGGTAGGTCTAATCACCTGGGATTCGAACCCACGGTGGGAATAAGGGAGGAGATTTGGGGGAGGAGGGACACAAATGGTTCCTGGAAACAAACCTCACATATATCCGGACACTCACACACACACACCCTTATCCGAACATTCACAGGGACACTCACACACACACATCCATAGACTGTGATAAGGGAGACCATCTGAGGGGACACAGATGGCCTCCTGAAACCACAGATGTAACCGGACACTCCGATCCAGTTACATCATCCGGACACTCACAGTGACACTCACACTCACACACTGACACACATCCATAGACACAAACTGTGATAAGGGAGACCATCTGAGGGGACACAGATGGCCTCCTGAAACCATAATCATCCGGACACTCACAGGGACCCCCACACTCACCCGGACACTCACACTCACACACATCCATAGACAAAAACTGTGATAAGGGAGACCATCTGAGGGGACACAGATGGCCTCCTGGACCCACAGGGTCCATATCCATACAGATCAATATTTAAATATACATATATATTTATAAATATAATTGTTTTATATATTTTATTTATTTATTTAAATAAATATTAGTTATTTAAAAATAATACATTTTATATATTTAAATATATCATTTTTTTCGTATATTTTATTATATAATAAATTTATTTATTTATATAATTTATATAATTATATAAATATATGGATCTTATATAAGATCCTAGATTTGGACCACACACACAAGATTTGGGATCCAAGAGTCATTCTCGATCCTGCAAGCACAAATAGGTGAGTACACACACACACACACACACACAGGCGGGACCAAAAAGCCAGAGCTCAACCCCTGCAAACAGAACCAGGTGAAAATACACACACACACACACACACACACACACTAGTTGATAATGGACTGTTTTGTGTTCGTATCCATGTGTACTATTGTCATGACCGACAGACACGTGAAGCTGTATGTGTTTATGTGTACCTGTAATTGAACTGATATGTGTACGGTAATTATCTGTATGTGTCCTTTTTAAAGGTACATGTTTGTGAATGTTTATTTATGTAAATTGATTGACATATGTACGTATGCCCGCGTTTAGTGTTACTGTAATTTATATGGTTAACATGTATACGTTTGAATGACATAGTTTCCCATTATTGTCACATTTTTTGTTACTGTTTCGCTGTTCACTCTCACTCTCTGACCCCCGTCGACTAATTGTGCTCACGTGTGTTTGTTCAAGGTACGGTAACCATTGGCTTTTTACCCAATAATTTGCAACTATTTGCAAACAAACATTTCTAAAGAACATCTATGTTTCTGATAAATATTCTTTTTCCTAACATACAAGTCAATCACACAGTACCTAACCTCAGTCAGAAACACTTTTCTTACTATCTCTCACAACGTCTTTTGCATATATATCCTATCTTAATAAATTTATAATTTAAATTCATAACTGGCAACCCTCTTCCACCGCCTTCAAGGCCACCAAACATCATTCCTTTCCATTAACCTCTCCCAAATTATCTTTTGCACCAATACACACACTAGGGGGCTTTATAGCTGAGTGGACAGCGCTCTCGACTCGTAATCCTAGGGTCAAAGTTCGATCCCCCGGTGATGGCGCAAACGAAAATCAGCAGTTTCATTCATTCTGATGCTCCTCTTACCGAGCAGTACATAGGTACTTGGGCATTAGACACCTGTTACGGGCTGCTTTCTTGGTGTGTGTATGAGGATTTTTTTTTATTAGCTAGTAAAAATTTATTGATTCACAGTTGAGAGGCGGGCCGAAAGAGCAGAGCTCAACCCTCGCCAGAACAACTAGGTGAACACAACTAGATAAATACTAACTAACCACGATCTCGTATAATCTACTACACACGCTACCACCTCCCCCCACTCCCTAAATCACTCTACATAAGTCATTAAAAATTTAAAACAAATCAATTAATACACCAAAAATACTAACTTTAAATAAAGGAACCAAATTTTAATCATACAGCGACTCCAGCGTAATTTAGTCGGAGGAGAACGTGTTCTCATCTGAATAGATTGCGATCGAGCCTGTCGGAACGGTTGTGTAACTGCAGGGCACAAATATTTGTGTGTCCCCTCCTGTAGCTGCCTCTGTTTCGACAGGTTCCCTGGATAGCTGGAATTGGCCTGGCCCTAGGAAAGTGGGGAAGGGGTGAAATCCGTTGAGCCCACGGATGGATACCTTGGATCCATAGACCTAGGGTAGGTCTAATCACCTGGGATTCGAACCCACGGTGGGAATAAGGGAGGAGATTTGGGGGAGGAGGGACACAAATGGTTCCTGGAACCAAACCTCACATATATCCGGACACTCACACACACACACACACACCCTTATCCGAACATTCACAGGGACACTCACACACACACATCCATAGACTGTGATAAGGGAGACCATCTGAGGGGACACAGATGGCCTCCTGAAACCACAGATGTAACCGGACACTCCGGTCCGGTTACATCATCCGGACACTCACAGTGACACTCACACTCACACACATCCATAGACACAAACTGTGATAAGGGAGACCATCTGAGGGGACACAGATGGCCTCCTGAAACCATAATCATCCGGACACTCACAGGGACCCCCACACTCACCCGGACACTCACACTCACACACATCCATTGACAAAAACTGTGATAAGGGAGACCATCTGAGGGGACACAGATGGCCTCCTGGACCCACAGGGTCCATATCCATACAGATCAATATTTAAATATACATATATATTTATAAATATAATTGTTTTATATATTTTATTTATTTATTTAAATAAATATTAGTTATTTAAAAATAATACATTTTATATATTTAAATATATCATTTTTTTCGTATATTTTATTATATAATAAATTTATTTATTTATATAATTTATATAATTATATAAATAAATGGATCTTATATAAGATCCAAGATTTGGACCACACACACAAGATTTGGGATCCAAGAGTCATTGCTCGATCCTGCAAGCACAAATAGTTGAGTACACACACACACACACACACACACACACACACACACACACACACACACACACACACACACACACACACACACACACACACACACACACACACACACACACACACACAGGCGGGACCAAAAAGCCAGAGCTCATCCCCTGCAAACAGAACCAGGTGAGAATACACACACACACACACACACACACACACACACACACACACACACACACACACACACACACACACACACACACACACACACACTAGTTGATAATGGACTGTTTTGTGTTCGTATCCATGTGTACTATTGTCATGACTGACAGACACGTGAAGCTGTATGTGTTTATGTGTACCTGTAATTAAACTGATATGTGTACGGTAATTATCTGTATGTGTCCATTTTAAAGGTACATATTTGTGAATGTTTATTTATGTAAATTGATTGACATATGTACGTATGCCCGCGTTTAGTGTTACTGTAATTTATATGGTTAACATGTATACGTTTGAATGACATTGTTTCCCATTATTGTCACATTTTTTGTTACTGTTTCGCTGTTCACTCTCACTCTCTGACCCCCGTCGACTAATTGTGCTCACGTGTGTTTGTTCAAGGTACGGTAACCATTGGCTTTTTACCCAATAATTTGCAACTATTTGCAAACAAACATTTCTAAAGAACATCTATGTTTCTGATAAATATTCTTTTTCCTAACATACAAGTCAATCACACAGTACCTAACCTCAGTCAGAAACACTTTTCTTACTATCTCTCACAACGTCTTTTGCATATATATCCTATCTTTATAAATTTATAATTTAAATTCATAACTGGCAACCCTCTTCCACCGCCTTCAAGGCCACCAAACATCATTCCTTTCCATTAACCTCTCCCAAATTATCTTTTGCACCAATACACACACTAGGGGGCTTTATAGCTTAGTGGACAGCGCTCTCGACTCGTAATCCTAGGATCAAAGTTCGATCCCCCGGTGATGGCGCAAACGAAAATCAGCAGAGTTTCATTCATTCTGATGCTCCTCTTACCGAGCAGTACATAGGTACTTGGGCATTAGACACCTGTTACGGGCTGCTTTCTTGGTGTGTGTATGTGGATTTTTTTTTATTAGCTAGTAAAAATTGATTGATTCACAGTTGAGAGGCGGGCCGAAAGAGCAGAGCTCAACCCTCGCAGTAACAACTAGGTGAACACAACTAGATAAATACTAACTAACCACGATCTCGTATAATCTACTACACACGCTACCACCTCCCCCCACTCCCTAAATCACTCTACATAAGTCATTAAAATATAAAACAAATCAATTAATACACCAAAAATACTAACTATAAATAAAGGCACCAAATTTTAATCATACAGCGACTCCAGCGTGGTTTAGTCGGAGGAGAACGTGTTCTCATCTGGATAGATTGCGATCGAGCCTGTCGGAACGGTTGTGTAACTGCAGGGCACAAATATTTGTGTGTCCCCTCCTGTAGCTGCCTCTGTTTCGACAGGTTCCCTGGATAGCTGGAATTGGCCTGGCCCTAGGAAAGTGGGAAGGGGTGAAATCCGTTGGGGCCACGGATGGATACCTTGGATCCAAAGACCTAGGGCAGGTCTAATCACCTGGGATTCGAACCCACGGTGGGAATAAGGGAGGAGATTTGGGAGAGGAGGGACACAAATGGTTCCTGGAACCAAACCTCACATATATCCGGACACTCACACACACACACACACACCCTTATCCGAACATTCACAGGGACACTCACACACACACACATCCATAGACTGTGATAAGGGAGACCATCTGAGGGGACACAGATGGCCTCCTGAAACCACAGATGTAACCGGACACTCCGGTCCAGTTACATCATCCGGACACTCACAGTGACACTCACACTCACACACATCCATAGACACAAACTGTGATAAGGGAGACCATCTGAGGGGACACAGATGGCCTCCTGAAACCATAATCATCCGGACACTCACAGGGACCCCCACACTCACCCGGACACTCACACTCACACACATCCATTGACAAAAACTGTGATAAGGGAGACCATCTGAGGGGACACAGATGGCCTCCTGGACCCACAGGGTCCATATCCATACAGATCAATATTTAAATATACATATATATTTATAAATATAATTGTTTTATATATTTTATTTATTTATTTAAATAAATATTAGTTATTTAAAAATAATACATTTTATATATTTAAATATATCATTTTTTTCGTATATTTTATTATATAATAAATTTATTTATTTATATAATTTATATAATTATATAAATAAATGGATCTTATATAAGATCCAAGATTTGGACCACACACACAAGATTTGGGATCCAAGAGTCATTGCTCGATCCTGCAAGCACAAATAGTTGAGTACACACACACACACACACACACACACACACACACACACACACACACACACACACACACACACACACACACACACACAAACACACACACACAGGCGGGACCAAAAAGCCAGAGCTCATCCCCTGCAAACAGAACCAGGTGAGAATACACACACACACACACACACACACACACACACACACACACACACACACACACACACACACACACACACACACACACACACACACACACACACACACACACACACACACACACACACACTAGTTGATAATGGACTGTTTTGTGTTCGTATCCATGTGTACTATTGTCATGACCGACAGACACGTGAAGCTGTATGTGTTTATGTGTACCTGTAATTAAACTGATATGTGTACGGTAATTATCTGTATGTGTCCATTTTAAAGGTACATATTTGTGAATGTTTATTTATGTAAATTGATTGACATATGTACGTATGCCCGCGTTTAGTGTTACTGTAATTTATATGGTTAACATGTATACGTTTGAATGACATTGTTTCCCATTATTGTCACATTTTTTGTTACTGTTTCGCTGTTCACTCTCACTCTCTGACCCCCGTCGACTAATTGTGCTCACGTGTGTTTGTTCAAGGTACGGTAACCATTGGCTTTTTACCCAATAATTTGCAACTATTTGCAAACAAACATTTCTAAAGAGCATCTATGTTTCTGATAAATATTCTTTTTCCTAACATACAAGTCAATCACACAGTACCTAACCTCAGTCCGAAACACTTTTCTTACAATCTCTCACAACGTCTTTTGCATATATATCCTATCTTAATAAATTTATAATTTAAATTCATAACTGGCAACCCTCTTCCACCGCCTTCAAGGCCACCAAACATCATTCCTTTCTATTAACCTCTCCCAAATTATCTTTTGCACCAATACACACACTAGGGGGCTTTATAGCTGAGTGAACAGCGCTCTCGACTCGTAATCCTAGGGTCAAAGTTCGATCCCCCGGTGATGGCGCAAACGAAAATCAGCAGAGTTTCATTCATTCTGATGCTCCTCTTACCGAGCAGTACATAGGTACTTGGGCATTAGACACCTGTTACGGGCTGCTTTCTTGGTGTGTGTATGTGGATTTTTTTTTATTAGCTAGTAAAAATTGATTGATTCACAGTTGAGAGGCGGGCCGAAAGAGCAGAGCTCAACCCTCGCAAGAACAACTAGGTGAACACAACTAGATAAATACTAACTAACCACGATCTCGTATAATCTACTACACACGCTACCACCTCCCCCCACTCCCTAAATCACTCTACATAAGTCATTAAAATATAAAACAAATCAATTAATACACCAAAAATACTAACTATAAATAAAGGAACCAAATTTTAATCATACAGCGACTCCAGCGTGGTTTAGTCGGAGGAGAACGTGTTCTCATCTGGATAGATTGCGATCGAGCCTGTCGGAACGGTTGTGTAACTGCAGGGCACAAATATTTGTGTGTCCCCTCCTGTAGCTGCCTCTGTTTCGCCAGGTTCCCTGGATAGCTGGAATTTGCCTGGCCCTAGGAAAGTGGGAAGGGGTGAAATCCGTTGGGCCCACGGATGGATACCTTGGATCCATAGACCTAGGGTAGGTCTAATCACCTGGGATTCGAACCCACGGTGGGAATAAGGGAGGAGATTTGGGAGAGGAGGGACACAAATGGTTCCTGGAACCAAACCTCACATATATCCGGACACTCACACACACACACACACACCCTTATCCGAACATTCACAGGGACACTCACACACACACACATCCATAGACTGTGATAAGGGAGACCATCTGAGGGGACACAGATGGCCTCCTGAAACCACAGATGTAACCGGACACTCCGGTCCGGTTACATCATCCGGACACTCACAGTGACACTCACACTCACACACTCACACACATCCATAGACACAAACTGTGATAAGGGAGACCATCCGAGGGGACACAGATGGCCTCCTGAAACCATAATCATTCGGACACTCACAGGGACCCCCACACTCACCCGGACACTCACACTCACACACATCCATAGACAAAAACTGTGATAAGGGAGACCATCTGAGGGGACACAGATGGCCTCCTGGACCCACAGGGTCCATATCCATACAGATCAATATTTAAATATACATATACATTTATAAATATAATTGTTTATATTTACTTATTGTTTATATTGTTTATATTTATATTATAATAATAATTGTTTATATTGTTTATATTTATATTATAAATATAATTGTATATATTTATTTATTTAAATAAATATTAGTTATTTAAAAATAATACATTTTATATATTTAAATATATCATTTTTTTCGTATATTTTATTATATAATAAATTTATTTATTTATATAATTTATATAATTATATAAATATATGGATCTTATATAAGATCCAAGATTTGGACCACACACACAAGATTTGGGATCCAAGAGTCATTGCTCGATCCTGCAAGCACAAATAGTTGAGTACACACACACACACACACACACAGGCGTGACCAAAAAGCCAGAGCTCAACCCCTGCAAACAGAACCAGGTGAGAATACACACACACACACACACACACACACACTAGTTGATAATGGACTGTTTTGTGTTCGTATCCATGTGTACTATTGTCATGACCGACAGACACGTGAAGCTGTATGTGTTTATGTGTACCTGTAATTAAACTGATATGTGTACGGTAATTATCTGTATGTGTCCATTTTAAAGGTACATATTTGTGAATGTTTATTTATGTAAATTGATTGACATATGTACGTATGCCCGCGTTTAGTGTTACTGTAATTTATATGGTTAACATGTATACGTTTGAATGACATTGTTTCCCATTATTGTCACATTTTTTGTTACTGTTTCGCTGTTCACTCTCACTCTCTGACCCCCGTCGACTAATTGTGCTCACGTGTGTTTGTTCAAGGTACGGTAACCATTGGCTTTTTACCCAATAATTTGCAACTATTTGCAAACAAACATTTCTAAAGAACATCTATGTTTCTGATAAATATTCTTTTTCCTAACATACAAGTCAATCACACAGTACCTAACCTCAGTCCGAAACACTTTTCTTACAATCTCTCACAACGTCTTTTGCATATATATCCTATCTTAATAAATTTATAATTTAAATTCATAACTGGCAACCCTCTTCCACCGCCTTCAAGGCCACCAAACATCATTCCTTTCTATTAACCTCTCCCAAATTATCTTTTGCACCAATACACACACTAGGGGGCTTTATAGCTGAGTGGACAGCGCTCTCGACTCGTAATCCTAGGGTCAAAGTTCGATCCCCCGGTGATGGCGCAAACGAAAATCAGCAGAGTTTCATTCATTCTGATGCTCCTCTTGCCGAGCAGTACACAGGTACTTGGGCATTAGACCCCTGTTACGGGCTGCTTTCTTGGTGTGTGTATGTGGATTTTTTTTTATTAGCTAGTAAAAATTGATTGATTCACAGTTGAGAGGCGGGCCGAAAGAGCAGAGCTCAACCCTCGCAGGAACAACTAGGTGAACACAACTAGATAAATACTAACTAACCACGATCTCGTATAATCTACTACACACGCTACCACCTTCCCCCACTCCCTAAATCACTCTACATAAGTCATTAAAATATAAAACAAATCAATTAATACACCAAAAATACTAACTATAAATAAAGGAACCAAATTTTAATCATACAGCGACTCCAGCGTGGTTTAGTCGGAGGAGAACGTGTTCTCATCTGGATAGATTGCGATCGAGCCTGTCGGAACGGTTGTGTAACTGCAGGGCACAAATATTTGTGTGTCCCCTCCTGTGGCTGCCTCTGTTTCGACAGGTTCCCTGGATAGCTGGAATTTGCATGGCCCTAGGAAAGTGGGAAGGGGTGAAATCCGTTGGGCCCACGGATGGATACCTTGGATCCATAGACCTAGGGTAGGTCTAATCACCTGGGATTCGAACCCACGGTGGGAATAAGGGAGGAGATTTGGGAGAGGAGGGACACAAATGGTTCCTGGAACCAAACCTCACATATATCCGGACACTCACACACACACACACACACCCTTATCCGAACATTCACAGGGACACTCACACACACACATCCATAGACTGTGATAAGGGAGACCATCTGAGGGGACACAGATGGCCTCCTGAAACCACAGATGTAACCGGACACTCCGGTCCGGTTACATCATCCGGACACTCACAGTGACACTCACACTCACACACTGACACACATCCATAGACACAAACTGTGATAAGGGAGACCATCCGAGGGGACACAGATGGCCTCCTGAAACCATAATCATCCGGACACTCACAGGGACCCCCACACTCACACTCACACACATCCATAGACAAAAACTGTGATAAGGGAGACCATCTGAGGGGACACAGATGGCCTCCTGGACCCACAGGGTCCATATCCATACAGATCAATATTTAAATATACATATACATTTATAAATATAATTGTTTATATTTACTTATTGTTTATATTGTTTATATTTATATTATAATTATAATTGTTTATATTGTTTATATTTATATTATAAATATAATTGTATATATTTATTTGTTTAAATAAATATTAGTTATTTAAAAATAATACATTTTATATATTTAAATATATCATTTTTTTCGTATATTTTATTATATAATAAATTTATTTATTTATATAATTTATATAATTATATAAATATATGGATCTTATATAAGATCCAAGATTTGGACCACACACACAAGATTTGGGATCCAAGAGTCATTGCTCGATTCTGCAAGCACAAATAGTTGAGTACACACACACACACACACACACAGGCGTGACCAAAAAGCCAGAGCTCAACCCCTGCAAACAGAACCAGGTGAGAATACACACACACACACACACACACACACACTAGTTGATAATGGACTGTTTTGTGTTCGTATCCATGTGTACTATTGTCATGACCGACAGACACGTGAAGCTGTATGTGTTTATGTGTACCTGTAATTAAACTGATATGTGTACGGTAATTATCTGTATGTGTCCATTTTAAAGGTACATATTTGTGAATGTTTATTTATGTAAATTGATTGACATATGTACGTATGCCCGCGTTTAGTGTTACTGTAATTTATATGGTTAACATGTATACGTTTGAATGACATTGTTTCCCATTATTGTCACATTTTTTGTTACTGTTTCGCTGTTCACTCTCACTCTCTGACCCCCGTCGACTAATTGTGCTCACGTGTGTTTGTTCAAGGTACGGTAACCATTGGCTTTTTACCCAATAATTTGCAACTATTTGCAAACAAACATTTCTAAAGAACATCTATGTTTCTGATAAATATTCTTTTTCCTAACATACAAGTCAATCACACAGTACCTAACCTCAGTCCGAAACACTTTTCTTACAATCTCTCACAACGTCTTTTGCATATATATCCTATCTTAATAAATTTATAATTTAAATTCATAACTGGCAACCCTCTTCCACCGCCTTCAAGGCCACCAAACATCATTCCTTTCTATTAACCTCTCCCAAATTATCTTTTGCACCAATACACACACTAGGGGGCTTTATAGCTGAGTGGACAGCGCTCTCGACTCGTAATCCTAGGGTCAAAGTTCGATCCCCCGGTGATGGCGCAAACGAAAATCAGCAGAGTTTCATTCATTCTGATGCTCCTCTTGCCGAGCAGTACACAGGTACTTGGGCATTAGACACCTGTTACGGGCTGCTTTCTTGGTGTGTGTATGTGGATTTTTTTTTATTAGCTAGTAAAAATTGATTGATTCACAGTTGAGAGGCGGGCCGAAAGAGCAGAGCTCAACCCTCGCAGGAAGAACTAGGTGAACACAACTAGATAAATACTAACTAACCACGATCTCGTATAATCTACTACACACGCTACCACCTTCCCCCACTCCCTAAATCACTCTACATAAGTCATTAAAATATAAAACAAATCAATTAATACACCAAAAATACTAACTATAAATAAAGGAACCAAATTTTAATCATACAGCGACTCCAGCGTGGTTTAGTCGGAGGAGAACGTGTTCTCATCTGGATAGATTGCGATCGAGCCTGTCGGAACGGTTGTGTAACTGCAGGGCACAAATATTTGTGTGTCCCCTCCTGTGGCTGCCTCTGTTTCGACAGGTTCCCTGGATAGCTGGAATTTGCCTGGCCCTAGGAAAGTGGGAAGGGGTGAAATCCGTTGGGCCCACGGATGGATACCTTGGATCCATAGACCTAGGGTAGGTCTAATCACCTGGGATTCGAACCCACGGTGGGAATAAGGGAGGAGATTTGGGAGAGGAGGGACACAAATGGTTCCTGGAACCAAACCTCACATATATCCGGACACTCACACACACACACACACACCCTTATCCGAACATTCACAGGGACACTCACACACACACATCCATAGACTGTGATAAGGGAGACCATCTGAGGGGACACAGATGGCCTCCTGAAACCACAGATGTAACCGGACACTCCGGTCCGGTTACATCATCCGGACACTCACAGTGACACTCACACTCACACACTGACACACATCCATAGACACAAACTGTGATAAGGGAGACCATCCGAGGGGACACAGATGGCCTCCTGAAACCATAATCATCCGGACACTCACAGGGACCCCCACACTCACACTCACACACATCCATAGACAAAAACTGTGATAAGGGAGACCATCTGAGGGGACACAGATGGCCTCCTGGACCCACAGGGTCCATATCCATACAGATCAATATTTAAATATACATATACATTTATAAATATAATTGTTTATATTTACTTATTGTTTATATTGTTTATATTTATATTATAATTATAATTATTTATATTGTTTATATTTATATTATAATTATAATTGTTTATATTGTTTATATTTATATTATAAATATAATTGTATATATTTATTTATTTAAATAAATATTAGTTATTTAAAAATAATACATTTTATATATTTAAATATATCATTTTTTTCGTATATTTTATTATATAATAAATTTATTTATTTATATAATTTATATAATTATATAAATATATGGATCTTATATAAGATCCAAGATTTGGACCACACACACAAGATTTGGGATCCAAGAGTCATTGCTCGATCCTGCAAGCACAAATAGTTGAGTACACACACACACACACACACAGGCGTGACCAAAAAGCCAGAGCTCAACCCCTGCAAACAGAACCAGGTGAGAATACACACACACACACACACACACTAGTTGATAATGGACTGTTTTGTGTTCGTATCCATGTGTACTATTGTCATGACCGACAGACACGTGAAGCTGTATGTGTTTATGTGTACCTGTAATTAAACTGATATGTGTACGGTAATTATCTGTATGTGTCCATTTTAAAGGTACATATTTGTGAATGTTTATTTATGTAAATTGATTGACATATGTACGTATACCCGCGTTTAGTGTTACTGTAATTTATATGGTTAACATGTATACGTTTGAATGACATAGTTTCCCATTATTGTCACATTTTTTGTTACTGTTTCGCTGTTCACTCTCACTCTCTGACCCCCGTCGACTAATTGTGCTCACGTGTGTTTGTTCAAGGTGCGGTAACCATTGGGTTTTTACCCAATAATTTGCAACTATTTGCAAACAAACATTTCTAAAGAACATCTATGTTTCTGATAAATATTCTTTTTCCTAACATACAAGTCAATCACACAGTACCTAACCTCAGTCAGAAACACTTTTCTTACTATCTCTCACAACGCCTTTTGCATATATATCCTATCTTAATAAATTTATAATTTAAATTCATAACTGGCAACCCTCTTCCACCGCCTTCAAGGCCACCAAACATCATTCCTTTCCATTAACCTCTCCCAAATTATCTTTTGCACCAATACACACACTAGGGGGCTTTATAGCTGAGTGGACAGCGCTCTCGACTCGTAATCCTAGGGTCAAAGTTCGATCCCCCGGTGATGGCGCAAACGAAAATCAGCAGAGTTTCATTCATTCTGATGCTCCTCTTACCGAGCAGTACATAGGTACTTGGGCATTAGACACCTGTTACGGGCTGCTTTCTTGGTGTGTGTATGTGGATTTTTTTTTATTAGCTAGTAAAAATTTATTGATTCACAGTTGAGAGGCGGGCCGAAAGAGCAGAGCTCAACCCTCGCAAGAACAACTAGGTGAACACAACTAGATAAATACTAACTAACCACGATCTCGTATAATCTACTACACACGCTACCACCTCCCCCCACTCCCTAAATCACTCTACATAAGTCATTAAAAATATAAAACAAATCAATTAATACACCAAAAATACTAACTATAAATAAAGGAACCAAATTTTAATCATACAGCGACTCCAGCGTGGTTTAGTCGGAGGAGAACGTGTTCTCATCTGGATAGATTGCGATCGAGCCTGTCGGAACGGTTGTGTAACTGCAGGGCACAAATATTTGTGTGTCCCCTCCTGTAGCTGCCTCTGTTTCGACAGGTTCCCTGGATAGCTGGAATTGGCCTGGCCCTAGGAAAGTGGGGAAGGGGTGAAATCCATTGGGCTCACGGATGGATACCTAGGATCCATAGACCTAGGGTAGGTCTAATCACCTGGGATTCGAACCCACGGTGGGAATAAAGGAGGAGATTTGGGGGAGGAGGGACACAAATGGTTCCTGGAACCAAACCTCAGATATATCCGGACACTCACACACACACACACACACCCTTATCCGAACATTCACAGGGACACTCACACACACACATCCATAGACTGTGATAAGGGAGACCATCTGAGGGGACACAGATGGCCTCCTGAAACCACAGATGTAACCGGACACTCCGGTCTGGTTACATCATCCGGACACTCACAGTGACACTCACACTGACACACATCCATAGACACAAACTGTGATAAGGGAGACCATCTGAGGGGACACAGATGGCCTCCTGGACCCACAGGGTCCATATCCATAAAGATCAATATTTAAATATACATATATATTTATAAATATATTTTTTTTATATATTTTATTTATTTATTTAAATAAATATTAGTTATTTAAAAATAATACATTTTATATATTTAAATATATCATTTTTTTCGTATATTTTATTATATAATAAATTTATTTATTTATATAATTTATATAATTATATAAATATATGGATCTTATATAAGATCCAAGATTTGGACCACACACACAAGATTTGGGATCCAAGAGTAATTGCTCGATCCTGCAAGCACAAATAGGTAAGTACACACACACACACACACACACACAGGCGGGACCAAAAAGCCAGAGCTCAACCCCTGCAAACAGAACCAGGTGAGAATACACACACACACACACACACACACACACACACACACACACACTAGTTGATAATGGACTGTTTTGTGTTCGTATCCATGTGTACTATTGTCATGACCGACAGACACGTGAAGCTGTATGTGTTTATGTGTACCTGTAATTAAACTGATATGTGTACGGTAATTATCTGTATGTGTCCATTTTAAAGGTACATATTTGTGAATGTTTATTATGTAAATTGATTGACATATGTACGTATGCCCGCGTTTAGTGTTACTGTAATTTATATGGTTAACATGTATACGTTTGAATGACATAGTTTCCCATTATTGTCACATTTTTTGTTACTGTTTCGCTGTTCACTCTCACTCTCTGACCCCCGTCGACTAATTGTGCTCACGTGTGTTTGTTCAAGGTACGGTAACCATTGGCTTTTTACCCAATAATTTGCAACTATTTGCAAACAAACATTTCTAAAGAACATCTATGTTTCTGATAAATATTCTTTTTCCTAACATACAAGTCAATCACACAGTACCTAACCTCAGTCAGAAACACTTTTCTTACTATCTCTCACAACGCCTTTTGCATATATATCCTATCTTAATAAATTTATAATTTAAATTCATAACTGGCAACCCTCTTCCACCGCCTTCAAGGCCACCAAACATCATTCCTTTCCATTAACCTCTCCCAAATTATCTTTTGCACCAATACACACACTAGGGGGCTTTATAGCTGAGTGGACAGCGCTCTCGACTCGTAATCCTAGGGTCAAAGTTCGATCCCCCGGTGATGGCGCAAACGAAAATCAGCAGAGTTTCATTCATTCTGATGCTCCTCTTACCGAGCAGTACATAGGTACTTGGGCATTAGACACCCGTTACGGGCTGCTTTCTTGGTGTGTGTATGTGGATTTTTTTTTATTAGCTAGTAAAAATGTATTGATTCACAGTTGAGAGGCGGGCCGAAAGAGCAGAGCTCAACCCTCGCAAGAACAACTAGGTGAACACAACTAGATAAATACTAACTAACCACGATCTCGTATAATCTACTACACACGCTACCACCTCCCCCCACTCCCTAAATCACTCTACATAAGTCATTAAAAATATAAAACAAATCAATTAATACACCAAAAATACTAACTATAAATAAAGGAACCAAATTTTAATCATACAGCGACTCCAGCGTGGTTTAGTCGGAGGAGAACGTGTTCTCATCTGGATAGATTGCGATCGAGCCTGTCGGAACGGTTGTGTAACTGCAGGGCACAAATATTTGTGTGTCCCCTCCTGTAGCTGCCTGTGTTTCGACAGGTTCCCTGGATAGCTGGAATTGGCCTGGCCCTAGGAAAGTGGGGAAGGGGTGAAATCCATTGGGCTCACGGATGGATACCTAGGATCCATAGACCTAGGGTAGGTCTAATCACCTGGGATTCGAACCCACGGTGGGAATAATGGAGGAGATTTGGGGGAGGAGGGACACAAATGGTTCCTGGAACCAAACCTCAGATATATCCGGACACTCACACACACACACACACACCCTTATCCGAACATTCACAGGGACACTCAGACACACACATCCATAGACTGTGATAAGGGAGACCATCTGAGGGGACACAGATGGCCTCCTGAAACCACAGATGTAACCGGACACTCCGGTCTGGTTACATCATCCGGACACTCACAGTGACACTCACACTGACACACATCCATAGACACAAACTGTGATAAGGGAGACCATCTGAGGGGACACAGATGGCCTCCTGGACCCACAGGGTCCATATCCATAAAGATCAATATTTAAATATACATATATATTTATAAATATATTTTTTTTATATATTTTATTTATTTATTTAAATAAATATTAGTTATTTAAAATAATACATTTTATATATTTAAATATATCATTTTTTTTCGTATATTTTATTATATAATAAATTTATTTATTTATATAATTTATATAATTATATAAATATATGGATCTTATATAAGATCCAAGATTTGGACCACACACACAAGATTTGGGATCCAAGAGTAATTGCTCGATCCTGCAAGCACAAATAGGTAAGTACACACACACACACACACACACACAGGCGGGACCAAAAGCCAGAGCTCAACCCCTGCAAACAGAACCAGGTGAGAATACACACACACACACCACACACACACACACACACACACACACACTAGTTGATAATGGACTGTTTTGTGTTCGTATCCATGTGTACTATTGTCATGACCGACAGACACGTGAAGCTGTATGTGTTTATGTGTACCTGTTAATTAAACTGATATGTGTACGGTAATTATCTGTATGTGTCCATTTTAAAGGTACATATTTGTGAATGTTTATTTATGTAAATTGATTGACATATGTTACGTATGCCCGCGTTTAGTGTTACTGTAATTTATATGGTTAACATGTATACGTTTGAATGACATAGTTTCCCATTATTGTCACATTTTTGTTACTGTTTCGCTGTTCACTCTCACTCTCTGACCCCCGTCGACTAATTGTGCTCACGTGTGTTTGTTCAAGGTACGGTAACCATTGGCTTTTTACCCAATAATTTGCAACTATTTGCAAACAAACATTTCTAAAGAACATCTATGTTTCTGATATATATTCTTTTTCCTAACATACAAGTCAATCACACAGTACCTAACCTCAGTCAGAAACACTTTTCCTTACTATCTCTCACAACGCCTTTTGCATATATATCCTATCTAATAATTTATAATTTAAATTCATAACTGGCAACCCTCTTCCACCCGCCTTCAAGGCCACCAAACATCATTCCTTTCCATTAACCTCTCCCAAATTATCTTTTGCACCAATACACACACTAGGGGGCTTTATAGCTGAGTGGACAGCGCTCTCGACTCGTAATCCTAGGGTCAAAGTTTGATCCCCCGGTGATGGCGCAAACGAAAATCAGCAGGAGTTTCATTCATTCTGATGCTCCTCTTACCGAGCAGTACATAGGTACTTGGGCATTAGACACCTGTTACGGGCTGCTTTCTTGGTGTGTGTATGTGGATTTTTTTTATTAGCTAGTAAAAATTTATTGATTCACAGTTGAGAGGCGGGGCCGAAAAGAGCAGAGCTCAACCCTCGCAAGAACAACTAGGTGAACACCAACTAGATAAATACTAACTAACCACGATCTCGTATAATCTACTACACACGCTACCACCTCCCCCCACTCCCTAAATCACTCTACATAAGTCATTAAAAATATAAAACAAATCAATTATACACCAAAAATACTAACTATAAATAAAGGAACCAAATTTTAATCATACAGCGACTCCAGCGTGGTTTAGTCGGAGGAGAACGTTTTCTCATCTGGATAGATTTGCTATCGAGCCTGTCGGAACGGTTGTGTAACTGCAGGGCACAAATATTTGTGTGTCCCCTCCTGTAGCTGCCTCTGTTTCGACAGGTTTCCCTGGATAGCTGGAATTGGCCTGGCCCTAGGAAAGTGGGGAAGGGGTGAAATCCATTGGGCTCACGGATGGATACCTAGGATCCATAGACCTAGGGTATGTCTAATCACCTGGGATTCGAACCCACGGTGGGAATAAGGGAGGAGATTTGGGGGAGGAGGGACACAAATGGTTCCTGGAACCAAACCTCACATATATCGGACACTCACACACACACACACACAACCCTTATCCGAACATTCACAGGGACACTCACACACACACATCCATAGACTGTGATAAGGGAGACCATCTGAGGGGACACAGATGGCCTCCTGAAACCACAGATGTAACCGGACACTCCGGTCTGGTTACATCATCCGGACACTCACAGTGACACTCACACTGACACACATCCATAGACACAAACTGTGATAAGGGAGACCATCTGAGGGGACACAGATGGCCTCCTGGACCCACAGGGTCCATATCCATAAAGATCAATATTTAAATATACATATATATTTATAAATATATTTTTTTTATATATTTTATTTATTTATTTAAATAAATATTAGTTATTTAAAAATAATACATTTTATATATTTAAATATATCATTTTTTTCGTATATTTTATTATATAATAAATTTATTTATTTATATAATTTATATAATTATATAAATATATGGATCTTATATAAGATCCAAGATTTGGACCACACACACAAGATTTGGGATCCAAGAGTAATTGCTCGATCCTGCAAGCACAAATAGGTGAGTACACACACACACACACACACACACAGGCGGGACCAAAAAGCCAGAGCTCAACCCCTGCAAACAGAACCAGGTGAGAATACACACACACACACACACACACACACACACACACACTAGTTGATAATGGACTGTTTTGTGTTCGTATCCATGTGTACTATTGTCATGACCGACAGACACGTGAAGCTGTATGTGTTTATGTGTACCTGTAATTAAACTGATATGTGTACGGTAATTATCTGTATGTGTCCATTTTAAAGGTACATATTTGTGAATGTTTATTTATGTAAATTGATTGACATATGTACGTATGCCCGCGTTTAGTGTTACTGTAATTTATATGGTTAACATGTATACGTTTGAATGACATAGTTTCCCATTATTGTCACATTTTTTGTTACTGTTTCGCTGTTCACTCTCACTCTCTGACCCCCGTCGACTAATTGTGCTCACGTGTGTTTGTTCAAGGTACGGTAACCATTGGCTTTTTACCCAATAATTTGCAACTATTTGCAAACAAACATTTCTAAAGAACATCTATGTTTCTGATAATATTCTTTTTCCTAACATACAAGTCAATCACACAGTACCTAACCTCAGTCAGAAACACTTTTCTTACTATCTCTCACAACGCCTTTTGCATATATATCCTATCTTAATAAATTTATAATTTAAATTCATAACTGGCAACCCTCTTCCACCGCCTTCAAGGCCACCAAACATCATTCCTTTCCATTAACCTCTCCCAAATTATCTTTTGCACCAATACACACACTAGGGGGCTTTATAGCTGAGTGGACAGCGCTCTCGACTCGTAATCCTAGGGTCAAAGTTTGATCCCCCGGTGATGGCGCAAACGAAAATCAGCAGAGTTTCATTCATTCTGATGCTCCTCTTACCGAGCAGTACATAGGTACTTGGGCATTAGACACCTGTTACGGGCTGCTTTCTTGGTGTGTGTATGTGGATTTTTTTTTATTAGCTAGTAAAAATTGATTGATTCACAGTTGAGAGGCGGGCCGAAAGAGCAGAGCTCAACCCTCGCAAGAACAACTAGGTGAACACAACTAGATAAATACTAACTAACCACGATCTCGTATAATCTACTACACACGCTACCACCTCCCCCCACTCCCTAAATCACTCTACATAAGTCATTAAAAATATAAAACAAATCAATTAATACACCAAAAATACTAACTATAAATAAAGGAACCAAATTTTAATCATACAGCGACTCCAGCGTGGTTTAGTCGGAGGAGAACGTTTTCTCATCTGGATAGATTGCGATCGAGCCTGTCGGAACGGTTGTGTAACTGCAGGGCACAAATATTTGTGTGTCCCCTCCTGTAGCTGCCTCTGTTTCGACAGGTTCCCTGGATAGCTGGAATTGGCCTGGCCCTAGGAAAGTGGGGAAGGGGTGAAATCCATTGGGCTCACGGATGGATACCTAGGATCCATAGACCTAGGGTAGGTCTAATCACCTGGGATTCGAACCCACGGTGGGAATAAGGGAGGAGATTTGGGGGAGGAGGGACACAAATGGTTCCTGGAACCAAACCTCACATATATCCGGACACTCACACACACACACACACACCCTTATCCGAACATTCACAGGGACACTCACACACACACATCCATAGACTGTGATAAGGGAGACCATCTGAGGGGACACAGATGGCCTCCTGAAACCACAGATGTAACCGGACACTCCGGTCTGGTTACATCATCCGGACACTCACAGTGACACTCACACTGACACACATCCATAGACACAAACTGTGATAAGGGAGACCATCTGAGGGGACACAGATGGCCTCCTGGACCCACAGGGTCCATATCCATAAAGATCAATATTTAAATATACATATATATTTATAAATATATTTTTTTTATATATTTTATTTATTTATTTAAATAAATATTAGTTATTTAAAAATAATACATTTTATATATTTAAATATATCATTTTTTTCGTATATTTTATTATATAATAAATTTATTTATTTATATAATTTATATAATTATATAAATATATGGATCTTATATAAGATCCAAGATTTGGACCACACACACAAGATTTGGGATCCAAGAGTAATTGCTCGATCCTGCAAGCACAAATAGGTGAGTACACACACACACACACACACACACAGGCGGGACCAAAAAGCCAGAGCTCAACCCCTGCAAACAGAACCAGGTGAGAATACACACACACACACACACACACACACACACACTAGTTGATAATGGACTGTTTTGTGTTCGTATCCATGTGTACTATTGTCATGACCGACAGACACGTGAAGCTGTATGTGTTTATGTGTACCTGTAATTAAACTGATATGTGTACGGTAATTATCTGTATGTGTCCATTTTAAAGGTACATATTTGTGAATGTTTATTTATGTAAATTGATTGACATATGTACGTATGCCCGCGTTTAGTGTTACTGTAATTTATATGGTTAACATGTATACGTTTGAATGACATAGTTTCCCATTATTGTCACATTTTTTGTTACTGTTTCGCTGTTCACTCTCACTCTGACCCCCGTCGACTAATTGTGCTCACGTGTGTTTGTTCAAGGTACGGTAACCATTGGCTTTTTACCCAATAATTTGCAACTATTTGCAAACAAACATTTCTAAAGAACATCTATGTTTCTGATAAATATTCTTTTTCCTAACATACAAGTCAATCACACAGTACCTAACCTCAGTCAGAAACACTTTTCTTACTATCTCTCACAACGTCTTTTGCATATATATCCTATCTTAATAAATTTATAATTTAAATTCATAACTGGCAACCCTCTTCCACCGCCTTCAAGGCCACCAAACATCATTCCTTTCCATTAACCTCTCCCAAATTATCTTTTGCACCAATACACACACTAGGGGGCTTTATAGCTGAGTGGACAGCGCTCTCGACTCGTAATCTACATCCTATCCCCGTCAAAGTTGATCCGGCGCAAACGAAAATCAGCAGAGTTTCATTCATTCTGATGCTCCTCTTACCGAGCAGTACATAGGTACTTGGGCATTAGACACCTGTTACGGGCTGCTTTCTTGGTGTGTGTATGTGGATTTTTTTTTATTAGCTAGTAAAAATTGATTGATTCACAGTTGAGAGGCGGGCCGAAAGAGCAGAGCTCAACCCTCGCAAGAACAACTAGGTGAACACAACTAGATAAATACTAACTAACCACGATCTCGTATAATCTACTACACACGCTACCACCTCCCCCACTCCCTAAATCACTCTACATAAGTCATTAAAAATATAAAACAAATCAATTAATACACCAAAAATACTAACTATAAATAAAGGAACCAAATTTTAATCATACAGCGACTCCAGCGTGGTTTAGTCGGAGGAGAACGTGTTCTCATCTGGATAGATTGCGATCGAGCCTGTCGGAACGGTTGTGTAACTGCAGGGCACAAATATTTGTGTGTCCCCTCCTGTAGCTGCCTCTGTTTAGACAGGTTCCCTGGATAGCTGGAATTGGCCTGGCCCTAGGAAAGTGGGGAAGGTGTGAAATCCGTTGGGCCCACGGATGGATACCTTGGATCCATAGACCTAGGGTAGGTCTAATCACCTGGGATTCGAACCCACGGTGGGAATAAGGGAGGAGATTTGGGGGAGGAGGGACACAAATGGTTCCTGGAACAAACCTCACATATATCCGGACACTCACACACACACACCCTTATCCGAACATTCACAGGGACACTCACACACACACATCCATAGACTGTGATAAGGGAGACCATCTGAGGGGACACAGATGGCCTCCTGAAACCACAGATGTAACCGGACACTCCGATCCAGTTACATCATCCGGACACTCACAGTGACACTCACACTCACACACTGACACACATCCATAGACACAAACTGTGATAAGGGAGACCATCTGAGGGGACACAGATGGCCTCCTGAAACCATAATCATCCGGACACTCACAGGGACCCCCACACTCACCCGGACACTCACACTCACACACATCCATAGACAAAAACTGTGATAAGGGAGACCATCTGAGGGGACACAGATGGCCTCCTGGACCCACAGGGTCCATATCCATACAGATCAATATTTAAATATACATATATATTTATAAATATAATTGTTTTATATATTTTATTTATTTATTTAAATAAATATTAGTTATTTAAAAATAATACATTTTATATATTTAAATATATCATTTTTTTCGTATATTTTATTATATAATAAATTTATTTATTTATATAATTTATATAATTATATAAATATATGGATCTTATATAAGATCCTAGATTTGGACCACACACACAAGATTTGGGATCCAAGAGTCATTCTCGATCCTGCAAGCACAAATAGGTGAGTACACACACACACACACACACAGGCGGGACCAAAAAGCCAGAGCTCAACCCCTGCAAACAGAACCAGGTGAAATACACACACACACACACACACACACACACTAGTTGATAATGGACTGTTTTGTGTTCGTATCCATGTGTACTATTGTCATGACCGACAGACACGTGAAGCTGTATGTGTTTATGTGTACCTGTAATTGAACTGATATGTGTACGGTAATTATCTGTATGTGTCCTTTTTAAAGGTACATGTTTGTGAATGTTTATTTATGTAAATTGATTGACATATGTACGTATGCCCGCGTTTAGTGTTACTGTAATTTATATGGTTAACATGTATACGTTTGAATGACATAGTTTCCCATTATTGTCACATTTTTTGTTACTGTTTCGCTGTTCACTCTCACTCTCTGACCCCCGTCGACTAATTGTGCTCACGTGTGTTTGTTCAAGGTACGGTAACCATTGGCTTTTTACCCAATAATTTGCAACTATTTGCAAACAAACATTTCTAAAGAACATCTATGTTTCTGATAAATATTCTTTTTCCTAACATACAAGTCAATCACACAGTACCTAACCTCAGTCAGAAACACTTTTCTTACTATCTCTCACAACGTCTTTTGCATATATATCCTATCTTAATAAATTTATAATTTAAATTCATAACTGGCAACCCTCTTCCACCGCCTTCAAGGCCACCAAACATCATTCCTTTCCATTAACCTCTCCCAAATTATCTTTTGCACCAATACACACACTAGGGGGCTTTATAGCTGAGTGGACAGCGCTCTCGACTCGTAATCCTAGGGTCAAAGTTCGATCCCCCGGTGATGGCGCAAACGAAAATCAGCAGTTTCATTCATTCTGATGCTCCTCTTACCGAGCAGTACATAGGTACTTGGGCATTAGACACCTGTTACGGGCTGCTTTCTTGGTGTGTGTATGAGGATTTTTTTTTATTAGCTAGTAAAAATTTATTGATTCACAGTTGAGAGGCGGGCCGAAAGAGCAGAGCTCAACCCTCGCCAGAACAACTAGGTGAACACAACTAGATAAATACTAACTAACCACGATCTCGTATAATCTACTACACACGCTACCACCTCCCCCCACTCCCTAAATCACTCTACATAAGTCATTAAAAATTTAAAACAAATCAATTAATACACCAAAAATACTAACTTTAAATAAAGGAACCAAATTTTAATCATACAGCGACTCCAGCGTAATTTAGTCGGAGGAGAACGTGTTCTCATCTGAATAGATTGCGATCGAGCCTGTCGGAACGGTTGTGTAACTGCAGGGCACAAATATTTGTGTGTCCCCTCCTGTAGCTGCCTCTGTTTCGACAGGTTCCCTGGATAGCTGGAATTGGCCTGGCCCTAGGAAAGTGGGGAAGGGGTGAAATCCGTTGAGCCCACGGATGGATACCTTGGATCCATAGACCTAGGGTAGGTCTAATCACCTGGGATTCGAACCCACGGTGGGAATAAGGGAGGAGATTTGGGGGAGGAGGGACACAAATGGTTCCTGGAACCAAACCTCACATATATCCGGACACTCACACACACACACACACACCCTTATCCGAACATTCACAGGGACACTCACACACACACATCCATAGACTGTGATAAGGGAGACCATCTGAGGGGACACAGATGGCCTCCTGAAACCACAGATGTAACCGGACACTCCGGTCCGGTTACATCATCCGGACACTCACAGTGACACTCACACTCACACACATCCATAGACACAAACTGTGATAAGGGAGACCATCTGAGGGGACACAGATGGCCTCCTGAAACCATAATCATCCGGACACTCACAGGGACCCCCACACTCACCCGGACACTCACACTCACACACATCCATTGACAAAAACTGTGATAAGGGAGACCATCTGAGGGGACACAGATGGCCTCCTGGACCCACAGGGTCCATATCCATACAGATCAATATTTAAATATACATATATATTTATAAATATAATTGTTTTATATATTTTATTTATTTATTTAAATAAATATTAGTTATTTAAAAATAATACATTTTATATATTTAAATATATCATTTTTTTCGTATATTTTATTATATAATAAATTTATTTATTTATATAATTTATATAATTATATAAATAAATGGATCTTATATAAGATCCAAGATTTGGACCACACACACAAGATTTGGGATCCAAGAGTCATTGCTCGATCCTGCAAGCACAAATAGTTGAGTACACACACACACACACACACACACACACACACACACACACACACACACACACACACACACACACACACACACACACACACACACACAGGCGGGACCAAAAAGCCAGAGCTCATCCCCTGCAAACAGAACCAGGTGAGAATACACACCACACACACACACACACACACACACACACACACACACACACACACACACACACACACACACACACACACACACACACACTAGTTGATAATGGACTGTTTTGTGTTCGTATCCATGTGTACTATTGTCATGACTGACAGACACGTGAAGCTGTATGTGTTTATGTGTACCTGTAATTAAACTGATATGTGTACGGTAATTATCTGTATGTGTCCATTTTAAAGGTACATATTTGTGAATGTTTATTTATGTAAATTGATTGACATATGTACGTATGCCCGCGTTTAGTGTTACTGTAATTTATATGGTTAACATGTATACGTTTGAATGACATTGTTTCCCATTATTGTCACATTTTTTGTTACTGTTTCGCTGTTCACTCTCACTCTCTGACCCCCGTCGACTAATTGTGCTCACGTGTGTTTGTTCAAGGTACGGTAACCATTGGCTTTTTACCCAATAATTTGCAACTATTTGCAAACAAACATTTCTAAAGAACATCTATGTTTCTGATAAATATTCTTTTTCCTAACATACAAGTCAATCACACAGTACCTAACCTCAGTCAGAAACACTTTTCTTACTATCTCTCACAACGTCTTTTGCATATATATCCTATCTTTATAAATTTATAATTTAAATTCATAACTGGCAACCCTCTTCCACCGCCTTCAAGGCCACCAAACATCATTCCTTTCCATTAACCTCTCCCAAATTATCTTTTGCACCAATACACACACTAGGGGGCTTTATAGCTTAGTGGACAGCGCTCTCGACTCGTAATCCTAGGATCAAAGTTCGATCCCCCGGTGATGGCGCAAACGAAAATCAGCAGAGTTTCATTCATTCTGATGCTCCTCTTACCGAGCAGTACATAGGTACTTGGGCATTAGACACCTGTTACGGGCTGCTTTCTTGGTGTGTGTATGTGGATTTTTTTTATTAGCTAGTAAAAATTGATTGATTCACAGTTGAGAGGCGGGCCGAAAGAGCAGAGCTCAACCCTCGCAGTAACAACTAGGTGAACACAACTAGATAAATACTAACTAACCACGATCTCGTATAATCTACTACACACGCTACCACCTCCCCCCACTCCCTAAATCACTCTACATAAGTCATTAAAATATAAAACAAATCAATTAATACACCAAAAATACTAACTATAAATAAAGGCAAAAATTTAATCATACAGCGACTCCAGCGTGGTTTTAGTCGGAGGAGAACGTGTTCTCATCTGGATAGATTGCGATCGAGCCTGTCGGAACGGTTGTGTAACTGCAGGGCACAAATATTTGTGTGTCCCCTCCTGTAGCTGCCTCTGTTTCGAAGGTTCCCTGGATAGCTGGAATTGGCCTGGCCCTAGGAAAGTGGGAAGGGGTGAAATCCGTTGGGCCCACGGATGGATACCTTGGATCCAAGACCTAGGGCAGGTCTAATCACCTGGGATTCGAACCCACGGTGGGAATAAGGGAGGAGATTTGGGAGAGGAGGGACACAAATGGTTCCTGGAACCAAACCTCACATATATCCGGACACTCACACACACACACACACA
This sequence comes from Procambarus clarkii, assembly GCF_040958095.1. Taxonomy (NCBI): domain Eukaryota; kingdom Metazoa; phylum Arthropoda; class Malacostraca; order Decapoda; family Cambaridae; genus Procambarus; species Procambarus clarkii. The sequence goes on along the minus strand of NC_091217.1, from coordinate 19,134,607 downwards.
CCCTTATCCGAACATTCACAGGGACACTCACACACACACACATCCATAGACTGTGATAAGGGAGACCATCTGAGGGGACACAGATGGCCTCCTGAAACCACAGATGTAACCGGACACTCCGGTCCGGTTACATCATCCGGACACTCACAGTGACACTCACACTCACACACACCATAGACACAAACTGTGATAAGGGAGACCATCTGAGGGGACACAGATGGCCTCCTGAAACCATAATCATCCGGACACTCACAGGGACCCCCACACTCACCCGGACACTCACACTCACACACATCCATAGACAAAAACTGTGATAAGGGAGACCATCTGAGGGGACACAGATGGCCTCCTGGACCCACAGGGTCCATATCCATACAGATCAATATTTAAATATACATATATATTTATAAATATAATTGTTTTATATATTTTATTTATTTATTTAAATAAATATTAGTTATTTAAAAATAATAATTTTATATATTTAAATATATCATTTTTTTCGTATTTTTATTATATAATAAATTTATTTATTTATATAATTTATAATTATATAAATAAATGGATCTTATATAAGATCCAAGATTTGGACCACACACACAAGATTTGGGATCCAAGAGTCATTGCTCGATCCTGCAAGCACAAATAGTTGAGTACACACACACACACACACACACACACACACACACACACACACACACACACACACACACACACACACACACAAACACACACACACAGGCGGGACCAAAAAGCCAGAGCTCATCCCCTGCAAACAGAACCAGGTGAGAATACACACACACACACACACACACACACACACACACACACACACACACACACACACACACACACACACACACACACACACACACACACACACACACACACACACACACACACTAGTTGATAATGGACTGTTTTGTGTTCGTATCCATGTGTACTATTGTCATGACCGACAGACACGTGAAGCTGTATGTGTTTATGTGTACCTGTAATTAAACTGATATGTGTACGGTAATTATCTGTATGTGTCCATTTTAAAGGTACATATTTGTGAATGTTTATTTATGTAAATTGATTGACATATGTACGTATGCCCGCGTTTAGTGTTACTGTAATTTATATGGTTAACATGTATACGTTTGAATGACATTGTTTCCCATTATTGTCACATTTTTTGTTACTGTTTCGCTGTTCACTCTCACTCTCTGACCCCCGTCGACTAATTGTGCTCACGTGTGTTTGTTCAAGGTACGGTAACCATTGGCTTTTTACCCAATAATTTGCAACTATTTGCAAACAAACATTTCTAAAGAGCATCTATGTTTCTGATAAATATTCTTTTTCCTAACATACAAGTCAATCACACAGTACCTAACCTCAGTCCGAAACACTTTTCTTACAATCTCTCACAACGTCTTTTGCATATATATCCTATCTTAATAAATTTATAATTTAAATTCATAACTGGCAACCCTCTTCCACCGCCTTCAAGGCCACCAAACATCATTCCTTTCTATTAACCTCTCCCAAATTATCTTTTGCACCAATACACACACTAGGGGGCTTTATAGCTGAGTGACAGCGCTCTCGACTCGTAATCCTAGGGTCAAAGTTCGATCCCCCGGTGATGGCGCAAACGAAAATCAGCAGAGTTTCATTCATTCTGATGCTCCTCTTACCGAGCAGTACATAGGTACTTGGGCATTAGACACCTGTTACGGGCTGCTTTCTTGGTGTGTGTATGTGGATTTTTTTTTATTAGCTAGTAAAAATTGATTGATTCACAGTTGAGAGGCGGGCCGAAAGAGCAGAGCTCAACCCTCGCAGAACAACTAGGTGAACACAACTAGATAAATACTAACTAACCACGATCTCGTATAATCTACTACACACGCTACCACCTCCCCCCACTCCCTAAATCACTCTACATAAGTCATTAAAATATAAAACAAATCAATTAATACACCAAAAATACTAACTATAAATAAAGGAACCAAATTTTAATCATACAGCGACTCCAGCGTGGTTTAGTCGGAGGAGAACGTGTTCTCATCTGGATAGATTGCGATCGAGCCTGTCGGAACGGTTGTGTAACTGCAGGGCACAAATATTTGTGTGTCCCCTCCTGTAGCTGCCTCTGTTTCGCCAGGTTCCCTGGATAGCTGGAATTTGCCTGGCCCTAGGAAAGTGGGAAGGGGTGAAATCCGTTGGGCCCACGGATGGATACCTTGGATCCATAGACCTAGGGTAGGTCTAATCACCTGGGATTCGAACCCACGGTGGGAATAAGGGAGGAGATTTGGGAGAGGAGGGACACAAATGGTTCCTGGAACCAAACCTCACATATATCCGGACACTCACACACACACACACACCCTTATCCGAACATTCACAGGGACACTCACACACACACATCCATAGACTGTGATAAGGGAGACCATCTGAGGGGACACAGATGGCCTCCTGAAACCACAGATGTAACCGGACACTCCGGTCCGGTTACATCATCCGGACACTCACAGTGACACTCACACTCACACACTCACACACATCCATAGACACAAACTGTGATAAGGGAGACCATCCGAGGGGACACAGATGGCCTCCTGAAACCATAATCATTCGGACACTCACAGGGACCCCCACACTCACCCGGACACTCACACTCACACACATCCATAGACAAAAACTGTGATAAGGGAGACCATCTGAGGGGACACAGATGGCCTCCTGGACCCACAGGGTCCATATCCATACAGATCAATATTTAAATATACATATACATTTATAAATATAATTGTTTATATTTACTTATTGTTTATATTGTTTATATTTATATTATAATAATAATTGTTTATATTGTTTATATTTATATTATAAATATAATTGTATATATTTATTTATTTAAATAAATATTAGTTATTTAAAAATAATACATTTTATATATTTAAATATATCATTTTTTTCGTATATTTTATTATATAATAAATTTATTTATTTATATAATTTATATAATTATATAAATATATGGATCTTATATAAGATCCAAGATTTGGACCACACACACAAGATTTGGGATCCAAGAGTCATTGCTCGATCCTGCAAGCACAAATAGTTGAGTACACACACACACACACACACACAGGCGTGACCAAAAAGCCAGAGCTCAACCCCTGCAAACAGAACCAGGTGAGAATACACACACACACACACACACACACACACACTAGTTGATAATGGACTGTTTTGTGTTCGTATCCATGTGTACTATTGTCATGACCGACAGACACGTGAAGCTGTATGTGTTTATGTGTACCTGTAATTAAACTGATATGTGTACGGTAATTATCTGTATGTGTCCATTTTAAAGGTACATATTTGTGAATGTTTATTTATGTAAATTGATTGACATATGTACGTATGCCCGCGTTTAGTGTTACTGTAATTTATATGGTTAACATGTATACGTTTGAATGACATTGTTTCCCATTATTGTCACATTTTTTGTTACTGTTTCGCTGTTCACTCTCACTCTCTGACCCCCGTCGACTAATTGTGCTCACGTGTGTTTGTTCAAGGTACGGTAACCATTGGCTTTTTACCCAATAATTTGCAACTATTTGCAAACAAACATTTCTAAAGAACATCTATGTTTCTGATAAATATTCTTTTTCCTAACATACAAGTCAATCACACAGTACCTAACCTCAGTCCGAAACACTTTTCTTACAATCTCTCACAACGTCTTTTGCATATATATCCTATCTTAATAAATTTATAATTTAAATTCATAACTGGCAACCCTCTTCCACCGCCTTCAAGGCCACCAAACATCATTCCTTTCTATTAACCTCTCCCAAATTATCTTTTGCACCAATACACACACTAGGGGGCTTTATAGCTGAGTGGACAGCGCTCTCGACTCGTAATCCTAGGGTCAAAGTTCGATCCCCCGGTGATGGCGCAAACGAAAATCAGCAGAGTTTCATTCATTCTGATGCTCCTCTTGCCGAGCAGTACACAGGTACTTGGGCATTAGACCCCTGTTACGGGCTGCTTTCTTGGTGTGTGTATGTGGATTTTTTTTTATTAGCTAGTAAAAATTGATTGATTCACAGTTGAGAGGCGGGCCGAAAGAGCAGAGCTCAACCCTCGCAGGAACAACTAGGTGAACACAACTAGATAAATACTAACTAACCACGATCTCGTATAATCTACTACACACGCTACCACCTTCCCCCACTCCCTAAATCACTCTACATAAGTCATTAAAATATAAAACAAATCAATTAATACACCAAAAATACTAACTATAAATAAAGGAACCAAATTTTAATCATACAGCGACTCCAGCGTGGTTTAGTCGGAGGAGAACGTGTTCTCATCTGGATAGATTGCGATCGAGCCTGTCGGAACGGTTGTGTAACTGCAGGGCACAAATATTTGTGTGTCCCCTCCTGTGGCTGCCTCTGTTTCGACAGGTTCCCTGGATAGCTGGAATTTGCATGGCCCTAGGAAAGTGGGAAGGGGTGAAATCCGTTGGGCCCACGGATGGATACCTTGGATCCATAGACCTAGGGTAGGTCTAATCACCTGGGATTCGAACCCACGGTGGGAATAAGGGAGGAGATTTGGGAGAGGAGGGACACAAATGGTTCCTGGAACCAAACCTCACATATATCCGGACACTCACACACACACACACACACCCTTATCCGAACATTCACAGGGACACTCACACACACACATCCATAGACTGTGATAAGGGAGACCATCTGAGGGGACACAGATGGCCTCCTGAAACCACAGATGTAACCGGACACTCCGGTCCGGTTACATCATCCGGACACTCACAGTGACACTCACACTCACACACTGACACACATCCATAGACACAAACTGTGATAAGGGAGACCATCCGAGGGGACACAGATGGCCTCCTGAAACCATAATCATCCGGACACTCACAGGGACCCCCACTCACACTCACACACATCCATAGACAAAAACTGTGATAAGGGAGACCATCTGAGGGGACACAGATGGCCTCCTGGACCCACAGGGTCCATATCCATACAGATCAATATTTAAATATACATATACATTTATAAATATAATTGTTTATATTTACTTATTGTTTATATTGTTTATATTTATATTATAATTATAATTGTTTATATTGTTTATATTTATATTATAAATATAATTGTATATATTTATTTGTTTAAATAAATATTAGTTATTTAAAAATAATACATTTTATATATTTAAATATATCATTTTTTTCGTATATTTTATTATATAATAAATTTATTTATTTATATAATTTATATAATTATATAAATATATGGATCTTATATAAGATCCAAGATTTGGACCACACACACAAGATTTGGGATCCAAGAGTCATTGCTCGATCTGCAAGCACAAATAGTTGAGTACACACACACACACACACACAGGCGTGACCAAAAAGCCAGAGCTCAACCCCTGCAAACAGAACCAGGTGAGAATACACACACACACACACACACACACACACTAGTTGATAATGGACTGTTTTGTGTTCGTATCCATGTGTACTATTGTCATGACCGACAGACACGTGAAGCTGTATGTGTTTATGTGTACCTGTAATTAAACTGATATGTGTACGGTAATTATCTGTATGTGTCCATTTTAAAGGTACATATTTGTGAATGTTTATTTATGTAAATTGATTGACATATGTACGTATGCCCGCGTTTAGTGTTACTGTAATTTATATGGTTAACATGTATACGTTTGAATGACATTGTTTCCCATTATTGTCACATTTTTTGTTACTGTTTCGCTGTTCACTCTCACTCTCTGACCCCCGTCGACTAATTGTGCTCACGTGTGTTTGTTCAAGGTACGGTAACCATTGGCTTTTTACCCAATAATTTGCAACTATTTGCAAACAAACATTTCTAAAGAACATCTATGTTTCTGATAAATATTCTTTTTCCTAACATACAAGTCAATCACACAGTACCTAACCTCAGTCCGAAACACTTTTCTTACAATCTCTCACAACGTCTTTTGCATATATATCCTATCTTAATAAATTTATAATTTAAATTCATAACTGGCAACCCTCTTCCACCGCCTTCAAGGCCACCAAACATCATTCCTTTCTATTAACCTCTCCCAAATTATCTTTTGCACCAATACACACACTAGGGGGCTTTATAGCTGAGTGGACAGCGCTCTCGACTCGTAATCCTAGGGTCAAAGTTCGATCCCCCGGTGATGGCGCAAACGAAAATCAGCAGAGTTTCATTCATTCTGATGCTCCTCTTGCCGAGCAGTACACAGGTACTTGGGCATTAGACACCTGTTACGGGCTGCTTTCTTGGTGTGTGTATGTGGATTTTTTTTATTAGCTAGTAAAAATTGATTGATTCACAGTTGAGAGGCGGGCCGAAAGAGCAGAGCTCAACCCTCGCAGGAAGAACTAGGTGAACACAACTAGATAAATACTAACTAACCACGATCTCGTATAATCTACTACACACGCTACCACCTTCCCCCACTCCCTAAATCACTCTACATAAGTCATTAAAATATAAAACAAATCAATTAATACACCAAAAATACTAACTATAAATAAAGGAACCAAATTTTAATCATACAGCGACTCCAGCGTGGTTTAGTCGGAGGAGAACGTGTTCTCATCTGGATAGATTGCGATCGAGCCTGTCGGAACGGTTGTGTAACTGCAGGGCACAAATATTTGTGTGTCCCCTCCTGTGGCTGCCTCTGTTTCGACAGGTTCCCTGGATAGCTGGAATTTGCCTGGCCCTAGGAAAGTGGGAAGGGGTGAAATCCGTTGGGCCCACGGATGGATACCTTGGATCCATAGACCTAGGGTAGGTCTAATCACCTGGGATTCGAACCCACGGTGGGAATAAGGGAGGAGATTTGGGAGAGGAGGGACACAAATGGTTCCTGGAACCAAACCTCACATATATCCGGACACTCACACACACACACACACACCCTTATCCGAACATTCACAGGGACACTCACACACACACATCCATAGACTGTGATAAGGGAGACCATCTGAGGGGACACAGATGGCCTCCTGAAACCACAGATGTAACCGGACACTCCGGTCCGGTTACATCATCCGGACACTCACAGTGACACTCACACTCACACACTGACACACATCCATAGACACAAACTGTGATAAGGGAGACCATCCGAGGGGACACAGATGGCCTCCTGAAACCATAATCATCCGGACACTCACAGGGACCCCCACACTCACACTCACACACATCCATAGACAAAAACTGTGATAAGGGAGACCATCTGAGGGGACACAGATGGCCTCCTGGACCCACAGGGTCCATATCCATACAGATCAATATTTAAATATACATATACATTTATAAATATAATTGTTTATATTTACTTATTGTTTATATTGTTTATATTTATATTATAATTATAATTATTTATATTGTTTATATTTATATTATAATTATAATTGTTTATATTGTTTATATTTATATTATAAATATAATTGTATATATTTATTTATTTAAATAAATATTAGTTATTTAAAAATAATACATTTTATATATTTAAATATATCATTTTTTTCGTATATTTTATTATATAATAAATTTATTTATTTATATAATTTATATAATTATATAAATATATGGATCTTATATAAGATCCAAGATTTGGACCACACACACAAGATTTGGGATCCAAGAGTCATTGCTCGATCCTGCAAGCACAAATAGTTGAGTACACACACACACACACACACAGGCGTGACCAAAAAGCCAGAGCTCAACCCCTGCAAACAGAACCAGGTGAGAATACACACACACACACACACACACTAGTTGATAATGGACTGTTTTGTGTTCGTATCCATGTGTACTATTGTCATGACCGACAGACACGTGAAGCTGTATGTGTTTATGTGTACCTGTAATTAAACTGATATGTGTACGGTAATTATCTGTATGTGTCCATTTTAAAGGTACATATTTGTGAATGTTTATTTATGTAAATTGATTGACATATGTACGTATACCCGCGTTTAGTGTTACTGTAATTTATATGGTTAACATGTATACGTTTGAATGACATAGTTTCCCATTATTGTCACATTTTTTGTTACTGTTTCGCTGTTCACTCTCACTCTCTGACCCCCGTCGACTAATTGTGCTCACGTGTGTTTGTTCAAGGTGCGGTAACCATTGGGTTTTTACCCAATAATTTGCAACTATTTGCAAACAAACATTTCTAAAGAACATCTATGTTTCTGATAAATATTCTTTTTCCTAACATACAAGTCAATCACACAGTACCTAACCTCAGTCAGAAACACTTTTCTTACTATCTCTCACAACGCCTTTTGCATATATATCCTATCTTAATAAATTTATAATTTAAATTCATAACTGGCAACCCTCTTCCACCGCCTTCAAGGCCACCAAACATCATTCCTTTCCATTAACCTCTCCCAAATTATCTTTTGCACCAATACACACACTAGGGGGCTTTATAGCTGAGTGGACAGCGCTCTCGACTCGTAATCCTAGGGTCAAAGTTCGATCCCCCGGTGATGGCGCAAACGAAAATCAGCAGAGTTTCATTCATTCTGATGCTCCTCTTACCGAGCAGTACATAGGTACTTGGGCATTAGACACCTGTTACGGGCTGCTTTCTTGGTGTGTGTATGTGGATTTTTTTTTATTAGCTAGTAAAAATTTATTGATTCACAGTTGAGAGGCGGGCCGAAAGAGCAGAGCTCAACCCTCGCAAGAACAACTAGGTGAACACAACTAGATAAATACTAACTAACCACGATCTCGTATAATCTACTACACACGCTACCACCTCCCCCCACTCCCTAAATCACTCTACATAAGTCATTAAAAATATAAAACAAATCAATTAATACACCAAAAATACTAACTATAAATAAAGGAACCAAATTTTAATCATACAGCGACTCCAGCGTGGTTTAGTCGGAGGAGAACGTGTTCTCATCTGGATAGATTGCGATCGAGCCTGTCGGAACGGTTGTGTAACTGCAGGGCACAAATATTTGTGTGTCCCCTCCTGTAGCTGCCTCTGTTTCGACAGGTTCCCTGGATAGCTGGAATTGGCCTGGCCCTAGGAAAGTGGGGAAGGGGTGAAATCCATTGGGCTCACGGATGGATACCTAGGATCCATAGACCTAGGGTAGGTCTAATCACCTGGGATTCGAACCCACGGTGGGAATAAAGGAGGAGATTTGGGGGAGGAGGGACACAAATGGTTCCTGGAACCAAACCTCAGATATATCCGGACACTCACACACACACACACACACCCTTATCCGAACATTCACAGGGACACTCACACACACACATCCATAGACTGTGATAAGGGAGACCATCTGAGGGGACACAGATGGCCTCCTGAAACCACAGATGTAACCGGACACTCCGGTCTGGTTACATCATCCGGACACTCACAGTGACACTCACACTGACACACATCCATAGACACAAACTGTGATAAGGGAGACCATCTGAGGGGACACAGATGGCCTCCTGGACCCACAGGGTCCATATCCATAAAGATCAATATTTAAATATACATATATATTTATAAATATTTTTTTTATATATTTTATTTATTTATTTAAATAAATATTAGTTATTTAAAAATAATACATTTTATATATTTAAATATATCATTTTTTTCGTATATTTTATTATATAATAAATTTATTTATTTATATAATTTATATAATTATATAAATATATGGATCTTATATAAGATCCAAGATTTGGACCACACACACAAGATTTGGGATCCAAGAGTAATTGCTCGATCCTGCAAGCACAAATAGGTGAGTACACACACACACACACACACACACAGGCGGGACCAAAAAGCCAGAGCTCAACCCCTGCAAACAGAACCAGGTGAGAATACACACACACACACACACACACACACACACACACACACACTAGTTGATAATGGACTGTTTTGTGTTCGTATCCATGTGTACTATTGTCATGACCGACAGACACGTGAAGCTGTATGTGTTTATGTGTACCTGTAATTAAACTGATATGTGTACGGTAATTATCTGTATGTGTCCATTTTAAAGGTACATATTTGTGAATGTTTATTTATGTAAATTGATTGACATATGTACGTATGCCCGCGTTTAGTGTTACTGTAATTTATATGGTTAACATGTATACGTTTGAATGACATAGTTTCCCATTATTGTCACATTTTTTGTTACTGTTTCGCTGTTCACTCTCACTCTCTGACCCCCGTCGACTAATTGTGCTCACGTGTGTTTGTTCAAGGTACGGTAACCATTGGCTTTTTACCCAATAATTTGCAACTATTTGCAAACAAACATTTCTAAAGAACATCTATGTTTCTGATAAATATTCTTTTTCCTAACATACAAGTCAATCACACAGTACCTAACCTCAGTCAGAAACACTTTTCTTACTATCTCTCACAACGCCTTTTGCATATATATCCTATCTTAATAAATTTATAATTTAAATTCATAACTGGCAACCCTCTTCCACCGCCTTCAAGGCCACCAAACATCATTCCTTTCCATTAACCTCTCCCAAATTATCTTTTGCACCAATACACACACTAGGGGGCTTTATAGCTGAGTGGACAGCGCTCTCGACTCGTAATCCTAGGGTCAAAGTTCGATCCCCCGGTGATGGCGCAAACGAAAATCAGCAGAGTTTCATTCATTCTGATGCTCCTCTTACCGAGCAGTACATAGGTACTTGGGCATTAGACACCGTTACGGGCTGCTTTCTTGGTGTGTGTATGTGGATTTTTTTTTATTAGCTAGTAAAAATTGTATTGATTCACAGTTGAGAGGCGGGCCGAAAGAGCAGAGCTCAACCCTCGCAAGAACAACTAGGTGAACACAACTAGATAAATACTAACTAACCACGATCTCGTATAATCTACTACACACGCTACCACCTCCCCCCACTCCCTAAATCACTCTACATAAGTCATTAAAAATATAAAACAAATCAATTAATACACCAAAAATACTAACTATAAATAAAGGAACCAAATTTTAATCATACAGCGACTCCAGCGTGGTTTAGTCGGAGGAGAACGTGTTCTCATCTGGATAGATTGCGATCGAGCCTGTCGGAACGGTTGTGTAACTGCAGGGCACAAATATTTGTGTGTCCCCTCCTGTAGCTGCCTGTGTTTCGACAGGTTCCCTGGATAGCTGGAATTGGCCTGGCCCTAGGAAAGTGGGGAAGGGGTGAAATCCATTGGGCTCACGGATGGATACCTAGGATCCATAGACCTAGGGTAGGTCTAATCACCTGGGATTCGAACCCACGGTGGGAATAATGGAGGAGATTTGGGGGAGGAGGGACACAAATGGTTCCTGGAACCAAACCTCAGATATATCCGGACACTCACACACACACACACACACCCTTATCCGAACATTCACAGGGACACTCAGACACACACATCCATAGACTGTGATAAGGGAGACCATCTGAGGGGACACAGATGGCCTCCTGAAACCACAGATGTAACCGGACACTCCGGTCTGGTTACATCATCCGGACACTCACAGTGACACTCACACTGACACACATCCATAGACACAAACTGTGATAAGGGAGACCATCTGAGGGGACACAGATGGCCTCCTGGACCCACAGGGTCCATATCCATAAAGATCAATATTTAAATATACATATATATTTATAAATATATTTTTTTTATATATTTTATTTATTTATTTAAATAAATATTAGTTATTTAAAAATAATACATTTTATATATTTAAATATATCATTTTTTTCGTATATTTTATTATATAATAAATTTATTTATTTATATAATTTATATAATTATATAAATATATGGATCTTATATAAGATCCAAGATTTGGACCACACACACAAGATTTGGGATCCAAGAGTAATTGCTCGATCCTGCAAGCACAAATAGGTAAGTACACACACACACACACACACACAGGCGGGACCAAAAAGCCAGAGCTCAACCCCTGCAAACAGAACCAGGTGAGAATACACACACACACACACACACACACACACACACACTAGTTGATAATGGACTGTTTTGTGTTCGTATCCATGTGTACTATTGTCATGACCGACAGACACGTGAAGCTGTATGTGTTTATGTGTACCTGTAATTAAACTGATATGTGTACGGTAATTATCTGTATGTGTCCATTTTAAAGGTACATATTTGTGAATGTTTATTTATGTAAATTGATTGACATATGTACGTATGCCCGCGTTTAGTGTTACTGTAATTTATATGGTTAACATGTATACGTTTGAATGACATAGTTTCCCATTATTGTCACATTTTTTGTTACTGTTTCGCTGTTCACTCTCACTCTCTGACCCCCGTCGACTAATTGTGCTCACGTGTGTTTGTTCAAGGTACGGTAACCATTGGCTTTTTACCCAATAATTTGCAACTATTTGCAAACAAACATTTCTAAAGAACATCTATGTTTCTGATATATATTCTTTTTCCTAACATACAAGTCAATCACACAGTACCTAACCTCAGTCAGAAACACTTTTCTTACTATCTCTCACAACGCCTTTTGCATATATATCCTATCTTAATAAATTTATAATTTAAATTCATAACTGGCAACCCTCTTCCACCGCCTTCAAGGCCACCAAACATCATTCCTTTCCATTAACCTCTCCCAAATTATCTTTTGCACCAATACACACACTAGGGGGCTTTATAGCTGAGTGGACAGCGCTCTCGACTCGTAATCCTAGGGTCAAAGTTTGATCCCCCGGTGATGGCGCAAACGAAAATCAGCAGAGTTTCATTCATTCTGATGCTCCTCTTACCGAGCAGTACATAGGTACTTGGGCATTAGACACCTGTTACGGGCTGCTTTCTTGGTGTGTGTATGTGGATTTTTTTTTATTAGCTAGTAAAAATTTATTGATTCACAGTTGAGAGGCGGGCCGAAAGAGCAGAGCTCAACCCTCGCAAGAACAACTAGGTGAACACAACTAGATAAATACTAACTAACCACGATCTCGTATAATCTACTACACACGCTACCACCTCCCCCCACTCCCTAAATCACTCTACATAAGTCATTAAAAATATAAAACAAATCAATTAATACACCAAAAATACTAACTATAAATAAAGGAACCAAATTTTAATCATACAGCGACTCCAGCGTGGTTTAGTCGGAGGAGAACGTTTTCTCATCTGGATAGATTGCTATCGAGCCTGTCGGAACGGTTGTGTAACTGCAGGGCACAAATATTTGTGTGTCCCCTCCTGTAGCTGCCTCTGTTTCGACAGGTTCCCTGGATAGCTGGAATTGGCCTGGCCCTAGGAAAGTGGGGAAGGGGTGAAATCCATTGGGCTCACGGATGGATACCTAGGATCCATAGACCTAGGGTAGGTCTAATCACCTGGGATTCGAACCCACGGTGGGAATAAGGGAGGAGATTTGGGGGAGGAGGGACACAAATGGTTCCTGGAACCAAACCTCACATATATCCGGACACTCACACACACACACACACACCCTTATCCGAACATTCACAGGGACACTCACACACACACATCCATAGACTGTGATAAGGGAGACCATCTGAGGGGACACAGATGGCCTCCTGAAACCACAGATGTAACCGGACACTCCGGTCTGGTTACATCATCCGGACACTCACAGTGACACTCACACTGACACACATCCATAGACACAAACTGTGATAAGGGAGACCATCTGAGGGGACACAGATGGCCTCCTGGACCCACAGGGTCCATATCCATAAAGATCAATATTTAAATATACATATATATTTATAAATATATTTTTTTTATATATTTTATTTATTTATTTAAATAAATATTAGTTATTTAAAAATAATACATTTTATATATTTAAATATATCATTTTTTTCGTATATTTTATTATATAATAAATTTATTTATTTATATAATTTATATAATTATATAAATATATGGATCTTATATAAGATCCAAGATTTGGACCACACACACAAGATTTGGGATCCAAGAGTAATTGCTCGATCCTGCAAGCACAAATAGGTGAGTACACACACACACACACACACACACAGGCGGGACCAAAAAGCCAGAGCTCAACCCCTGCAAACAGAACCAGGTGAGAATACACACACACACACACACACACACACACACACACACTAGTTGATAATGGACTGTTTTGTGTTCGTATCCATGTGTACTATTGTCATGACCGACAGACACGTGAAGCTGTATGTGTTTATGTGTACCTGTAATTAAACTGATATGTGTACGGTAATTATCTGTATGTGTCCATTTTAAAGGTACATATTTGTGAATGTTTATTTATGTAAATTGATTGACATATGTACGTATGCCCGCGTTTAGTGTTACTGTAATTTATATGGTTAACATGTATACGTTTGAATGACATAGTTTCCCATTATTGTCACATTTTTTGTTACTGTTTCGCTGTTCACTCTCACTCTCTGACCCCCGTCGACTAATTGTGCTCACGTGTGTTTGTTCAAGGTACGGTAACCATTGGCTTTTTACCCAATAATTTGCAACTATTTGCAAACAAACATTTCTAAAGAACATCTATGTTTCTGATATATTCTTTTTCCTAACATACAAGTCAATCACACAGTACCTAACCTCAGTCAGAAACACTTTTCTTACTATCTCTCACAACGCCTTTTGCATATATATCCTATCTTAATAAATTTATAATTTAAATTCATAACTGGCAACCCTCTTCCACCGCCTTCAAGGCCACCAAACATCATTCCTTTCCATTAACCTCTCCCAAATTATCTTTTGCACCAATACACACACTAGGGGGCTTTATAGCTGAGTGGACAGCGCTCTCGACTCGTAATCCTAGGGTCAAAGTTTGATCCCCCGGTGATGGCGCAAACGAAAATCAGCAGAGTTTCATTCATTCTGATGCTCCTCTTACCGAGCAGTACATAGGTACTTGGGCATTAGACACCTGTTACGGGCTGCTTTCTTGGTGTGTGTATGTGGATTTTTTTTTATTAGCTAGTAAAAATTTATTGATTCACAGTTGAGAGGCGGGCCGAAAGAGCAGAGCTCAACCCTCGCAAGAACAACTAGGTGAACACAACTAGATAAATACTAACTAACCACGATCTCGTATAATCTACTACACACGCTACCACCTCCCCCCACTCCCTAAATCACTCTACATAAGTCATTAAAAATATAAAACAAATCAATTAATACACCAAAAATACTAACTATAAATAAAGGAACCAAATTTTAATCATACAGCGACTCCAGCGTGGTTTAGTCGGAGGAGAACGTTTTCTCATCTGGATAGATTGCTATCGAGCCTGTCGGAACGGTTGTGTAACTGCAGGGCACAAATATTTGTGTGTCCCCTCCTGTAGCTGCCTCTGTTTCGACAGGTTCCCTGGATAGCTGGAATTGGCCTGGCCCTAGGAAAGTGGGGAAGGGGTGAAATCCATTGGGCTCACGGATGGATACCTAGGATCCATAGACCTAGGGTAGGTCTAATCACCTGGGATTCGAACCCACGGTGGGAATAAGGGAGGAGATTTGGGGGAGGAGGGACACAAATGGTTCCTGGAACCAAACCTCACATATATCCGGACACTCACACACACACACACACCCTTATCCGAACATTCACAGGGACACTCACACACACACATCCATAGACTGTGATAAGGGAGACCATCTGAGGGGACACAGATGGCCTCCTGAAACCACAGATGTAACCGGACACTCCGGTCTGGTTACATCATCCGGACACTCACAGTGACACTCACACTGACACACATCCATAGACACAAACTGTGATAAGGGAGACCATCTGAGGGGACACAGATGGCCTCCTGGACCCACAGGGTCCATATCCATAAAGATCAATATTTAAATATACATATATATTTATAAATATATTTTTTTATATATTTTATTTATTTATTTAAATAAATATTAGTTATTTAAAAATAATACATTTTATATATTTAAATATATCATTTTTTTCGTATATTTTATTATATAATAAATTTATTTATTTATATAATTTATATAATTATATAAATATATGGATCTTATATAAGATCCAAGATTTGGACCACACACACAAGATTTGGGATCCAAGAGTAATTGCTCGATCCTGCAAGCACAAATAGGTGAGTACACACACACACACACACACACACAGGCGGGACCAAAAAGCCAGAGCTCAACCCCTGCAAACAGAACCAGGTGAGAATACACACACACACACACACACACACACACACACACTAGTTGATAATGGACTGTTTTGTGTTCGTATCCATGTGTACTATTGTCATGACCGACAGACACGTGAAGCTGTATGTGTTTATGTGTACCTGTAATTAAACTGATATGTGTACGGTAATTATCTGTATGTGTCCATTTTAAAGGTACATATTTGTGAATGTTTATTTATGTAAATTGATTGACATATGTACGTATGCCCGCGTTTAGTGTTACTGTAATTTATATGGTTAACATGTATACGTTTGAATGACATAGTTTCCCATTATTGTCACATTTTTTGTTACTGTCGCTGTTCACTCTCACTCTGACCCCCGTCGACTAATTGTGCTCACGTGTGTTTGTTCAAGGTACGGTAACCATTGGCTTTTTACCCAATAATTTGCAACTATTTGCAAACAAACATTTCTAAAGAACATCTATGTTTCTGATAAATATTCTTTTTCCTAACATACAAGTCAATCACACAGTACCTAACCTCAGTCAGAAACACTTTTCTTACTATCTCTCACAACGTCTTTTGCATATATATCCTATCTTAATAAATTTATAATTTAAATTCATAACTGGCAACCCTCTTCCACCGCCTTCAAGGCCACCAAACATCATTCCTTTCCATTAACCTCTCCCAAATTATCTTTTGCACCAATACACACACTAGGGGGCTTTATAGCTGAGTGGACAGCGCTCTCGACTCGTAATCCTAGGGTCAAAGTTCGATCCCCCGGTGATGGCGCAAACGAAAATCAGCAGAGTTTCATTCATTCTGATGCTCCTCTTACCGAGCAGTACATAGGTACTTGGGCATTAGACACCTGTTACGGGCTGCTTTCTTGGTGTGTGTATGTGGATTTTTTTTTATTAGCTAGTAAAATTTGATTGATTCACAGTTGAGAGGCGGGCCGAAAGAGCAGAGCTCAACCCTCGCAAGAACAACTAGGTGAACACAACTAGATAAATATTAACTAACCACGATCTCGTATAATCTACTACACACGCTACCACCTCCCCCCACTCCCTAAATCACTCTACATAAGTCATTAAAAATATAAAACAAATCAATTAATACACCAAAAATACTAACTATAAATAAAGGAACCAAATTTTAATCATACAGCGACTCCAGCGTGGTTTAGTCGGAGGAGAACGTGTTCTCATCTGGATAGATTGCGATCGAGCCTGTCGGAACGGTTGTGTAACTGCAGGGCACAAATATTTGTGTGTCCCCTCCTGTAGCTGCCTCTGTTTAGACAGGTTCCCTGGATAGCTGGAATTGGCCTGGCCCTAGGAAAGTGGGGAAGGTGTGAAATCCGTTGGGCCCACGGATGGATACCTTGGATCCATAGACCTAGGGTAGGTCTAATCACCTGGGATTCGAACCCACGGTGGGAATAAGGGAGGAGATTTGGGGGAGGAGGGACACAAATGGTTCCTGGAAACAAACCTCACATATATCCGGACACTCACACACACACACCCTTATCCGAACATTCACAGGGACACTCACACACACACATCCATAGACTGTGATAAGGGAGACCATCTGAGGGGACACAGATGGCCTCCTGAAACCACAGATGTAACCGGACACTCCGATCCAGTTACATCATCCGGACACTCACAGTGACACTCACACTCACACACTGACACACATCCATAGACACAAACTGTGATAAGGGAGACCATCTGAGGGGACACAGATGGCCTCCTGAAACCATAATCATCCGGACACTCACAGGGACCCCCACACTCACCCGGACACTCACACTCACACACATCCATAGACAAAAACTGTGATAAGGGAGACCATCTGAGGGGACACAGATGGCCTCCTGGACCCACAGGGTCCATATCCATACAGATCAATATTTAAATATACATATATATTTATAAATATAATTGTTTTATATATTTTATTTATTTATTTAAATAAATATTAGTTATTTAAAAATAATACATTTTATATATTTAAATATATCATTTTTTTCGTATATTTTATTATATAATAAATTTATTTATTTATATAATTTATATAATTATATAAATATATGGATCTTATATAAGATCCTAGATTTGGACCACACACACAAGATTTGGGATCCAAGAGTCATTCTCGATCCTGCAAGCACAAATAGGTGAGTACACACACACACACACACACACAGGCGGGACCAAAAAGCCAGAGCTCAACCCCTGCAAACAGAACCAGGTGAAAATACACACACACACACACACACACACACTAGTTGATAATGGACTGTTTTGTGTTCGTATCCATGTGTACTATTGTCATGACCGACAGACACGTGAAGCTGTATGTGTTTATGTGTACCTGTAATTGAACTGATATGTGTACGGTAATTATCTGTATGTGTCCTTTTTAAAGGTACATGTTTGTGAATGTTTATTTATGTAAATTGATTGACATATGTACGTATGCCCGCGTTTAGTGTTACTGTAATTTATATGGTTAACATGTATACGTTTGAATGACATAGTTTCCCATTATTGTCACATTTTTTGTTACTGTTTCGCTGTTCACTCTCACTCTCTGACCCCCGTCGACTAATTGTGCTCACGTGTGTTTGTTCAAGGTACGGTAACCATTGGCTTTTTACCCAATAATTTGCAACTATTTGCAAACAAACATTTCTAAAGAACATCTATGTTTCTGATAAATATTCTTTTTCCTAACATACAAGTCAATCACACAGTACCTAACCTCAGTCAGAAACACTTTTCTTACTATCTCTCACAACGTCTTTTGCATATATATCCTATCTTAATAAATTTATAATTTAAATTCATAACTGGCAACCCTCTTCCACCGCCTTCAAGGCCACCAAACATCATTCCTTTCCATTAACCTCTCCCAAATTATCTTTTGCACCAATACACACACTAGGGGGCTTTATAGCTGAGTGGACAGCGCTCTCGACTCGTAATCCTAGGGTCAAAGTTCGATCCCCCGGTGATGGCGCAAACGAAAATCAGCAGTTTCATTCATTCTGATGCTCCTCTTACCGAGCAGTACATAGGTACTTGGGCATTAGACACCTGTTACGGGCTGCTTTCTTGGTGTGTGTATGAGGATTTTTTTTTATTAGCTAGTAAAAATTTATTGATTCACAGTTGAGAGGCGGGCCGAAAGAGCAGAGCTCAACCCTCGCCAGAACAACTAGGTGAACACAACTAGATAAATACTAACTAACCACGATCTCGTATAATCTACTACACACGCTACCACCTCCCCCCACTCCCTAAATCACTCTACATAAGTCATTAAAAATTTAAAACAAATCAATTAATACACCAAAAATACTAACTTTAAATAAAGGAACCAAATTTTAATCATACAGCGACTCCAGCGTAATTTAGTCGGAGGAGAACGTGTTCTCATCTGAATAGATTGCGATCGAGCCTGTCGGAACGGTTGTGTAACTGCAGGGCACAAATATTTGTGTGTCCCCTCCTGTAGCTGCCTCTGTTTCGACAGGTTCCCTGGATAGCTGGAATTGGCCTGGCCCTAGGAAAGTGGGGAAGGGGTGAAATCCGTTGAGCCCACGGATGGATACCTTGGATCCATAGACCTAGGGTAGGTCTAATCACCTGGGATTCGAACCCACGGTGGGAATAAGGGAGGAGATTTGGGGGAGGAGGGACACAAATGGTTCCTGGAACCAAACCTCACATATATCCGGACACTCACACACACACACACACACCCTTATCCGAACATTCACAGGGACACTCACACACACACATCCATAGACTGTGATAAGGGAGACCATCTGAGGGGACACAGATGGCCTCCTGAAACCACAGATGTAACCGGACACTCCGGTCCGGTTACATCATCCGGACACTCACAGTGACACTCACACTCACACACATCCATAGACACAAACTGTGATAAGGGAGACCATCTGAGGGGACACAGATGGCCTCCTGAAACCATAATCATCCGGACACTCACAGGGACCCCCACACTCACCCGGACACTCACACTCACACACATCCATTGACAAAAACTGTGATAAGGGAGACCATCTGAGGGGACACAGATGGCCTCCTGGACCCACAGGGTCCATATCCATACAGATCAATATTTAAATATACATATATATTTATAAATATAATTGTTTTATATATTTTATTTATTTATTTAAATAAATATTAGTTATTTAAAAATAATACATTTTATATATTTAAATATATCATTTTTTTCGTATATTTTATTATATAATAAATTTATTTATTTATATAATTTATATAATTATATAAATAAATGGATCTTATATAAGATCCAAGATTTGGACCACACACACAAGATTTGGGATCCAAGAGTCATTGCTCGATCCTGCAAGCACAAATAGTTGAGTACACACACACACACACACACACACACACACACACACACACACACACACACACACACACCACACACACACACACACACACACACACACAGGCGGGACCAAAAAGCCAGAGCTCATCCCCTGCAAACAGAACCAGGTGAGAATACACACACACACACACACACACACACACACACACACACACACACACACACACACACACACACACACACACACACACACACACACACACACACTAGTTGATAATGGACTGTTTTGTGTTCGTATCCATGTGTACTATTGTCATGACTGACAGACACGTGAAGCTGTATGTGTTTATGTGTACCTGTAATTAAACTGATATGTGTACGGTAATTATCTGTATGTGTCCATTTTAAAGGTACATATTTGTGAATGTTTATTTATGTAAATTGATTGACATATGTACGTATGCCCGCGTTTAGTGTTACTGTAATTTATATGGTTAACATGTATACGTTTGAATGACATTGTTTCCCATTATTGTCACATTTTTTGTTACTGTTTCGCTGTTCACTCTCACTCTCTGACCCCCGTCGACTAATTGTGCTCACGTGTGTTTGTTCAAGGTACGGTAACCATTGGCTTTTTACCCAATAATTTGCAACTATTTGCAAACAAACATTTCTAAAGAACATCTATGTTTCTGATAAATATTCTTTTTCCTAACATACAAGTCAATCACACAGTACCTAACCTCAGTCAGAAACACTTTTCTTACTATCTCTCACAACGTCTTTTGCATATATATCCTATCTTTATAAATTTATAATTTAAATTCATAACTGGCAACCCTCTTCCACCGCCTTCAAGGCCACCAAACATCATTCCTTTCCATTAACCTCTCCCAAATTATCTTTTGCACCAATACACACACTAGGGGGCTTTATAGCTTAGTGGACAGCGCTCTCGACTCGTAATCCTAGGATCAAAGTTCGATCCCCCGGTGATGGCGCAAACGAAAATCAGCAGAGTTTCATTCATTCTGATGCTCCTCTTACCGAGCAGTACATAGGTACTTGGGCATTAGACACCTGTTACGGGCTGCTTTCTTGGTGTGTGTATGTGGATTTTTTTTTATTAGCTAGTAAAAATTGATTGATTCACAGTTGAGAGGCGGGCCGAAAGAGCAGAGCTCAACCCTCGCAGTAACAACTAGGTGAACACAACTAGATAAATACTAACTAACCACGATCTCGTATAATCTACTACACACGCTACCACCTCCCCCCACTCCCTAAATCACTCTACATAAGTCATTAAAATATAAAACAAATCAATTAATACACCAAAAATACTAACTATAAATAAAGGCACCAAATTTTAATCATACAGCGACTCCAGCGTGGTTTAGTCGGAGGAGAACGTGTTCTCATCTGGATAGATTGCGATCGAGCCTGTCGGAACGGTTGTGTAACTGCAGGGCACAAATATTTGTGTGTCCCCTCCTGTAGCTGCCTCTGTTTCGAAAAGGTTCCCTGGATAGCTGGAATTGGCCTGGCCCTAGGAAAGTGGGAAGGGGTGAAATCCGTTGGGCCCACGGATGGATACCTTGGATCCAAAGACCTAGGGCAGGTCTAATCACCTGGGATTCGAACCCACGGTGGGAATAAGGGAGGAGATTTGGGAGAGGAGGGACACAAATGGTTCCTGGAACCAAACCTCACATATATCCGGACACTCACACACACACACACACACCCTTATCCGAACATTCACAGGGACACTCACACACACACACATCCATAGACTGTGATAAGGGAGACCATCTGAGGGGACACAGATGGCCTCCTGAAACCACAGATGTAACCGGACACTCCGGTCCAGTTACATCATCCGGACACTCACAGTGACACTCACACTCACACACATCCATAGACACAAACTGTGATAAGGGAGACCATCTGAGGGGACACAGATGGCCTCCTGAAACCATAATCATCCGGACACTCACAGGGACCCCCACACTCACCCGGACACTCACACTCACACACATCCATTGACAAAAACTGTGATAAGGGAGACCATCTGAGGGGACACAGATGGCCTCCTGGACCCACAGGGTCCATATCCATACAGATCAATATTTAAATATACATATATATTTATAAATATAATTGTTTTATATATTTTATTTATTTATTTAAATAAATATTAGTTATTTAAAAATAATACATTTTATATATTTAAATATATCATTTTTTTCGTATATTTTATTATATAATAAATTTATTTATTTATATAATTTATATAATTATATAAATAAATGGATCTTATATAAGATCCAAGATTTGGACCACACACACAAGATTTGGATCCAAGAGTCATTGCTCGATCCTGCAAGCACAAATAGTTGAGTACACACACACACACACACACACACACACACACACACACACACACACACACACACACACACACACACACACAAACACACACACACAGGCGGGACCAAAAAGCCAGAGCTCATCCCCTGCAAACAGAACCAGGTGAGAATACACACACACACACACACACACACACACACACACACACACACACACACACACACACACACACACACACACACACACACACACACACACACATACCAAAGAGCCAGAGCTCAACCCCCGCAAGCACAATTAGGTAAGTACATAGATGCTCTATGCTCTATACACACACACACACACACACACACACACACACACACACAAACACACACACACAGGCGGGACCAAAAAGCCAGAGCTCATCCCCTGCAAACAGAACCAGGTGAGAATACACACACACACACACACACACACACACACACACACACACACACACACACACACACACACACACACACACACACACACACACACACACACACACACACACACACACACACCACATACCAAAGAGCCAGAGCTCAACCCCGCAAGCACAATTAGGTAAGTACACACACACACACTAGTTGATAATGGACTGTTTTGTGTTCGTATCCATGTGTACTATTGTCATGACCGACAGACACGTGAAGCTGTATGTGTTTATGTGTACCTGTAATTAAACTGATATGTGTACGGTAATTATCTGTATGTGTCCATTTTAAAGGTACATATTTGTGAATGTTTATTTATGTAAATTGATTGACATATGTACGTATGCCCGCGTTTAGTGTTACTGTAATTTATATGGTTAACATGTATACGTTTGAATGACATTGTTTCCCATTATTGTCACATTTTTTGTTACTGTTTCGCTGTTCACTCTCACTCTCTGACCCCCGTCGACTAATTGTGCTCACGTGTGTTTGTTCAAGGTACGGTAACCATTGGCTTTTTACCCAATAATTTGCAACTATTTGCAAAAAACATTTCTAAAGAGCATCTATGTTTCTGATAAATATTCTTTTTCAACATACAAGTCAATCACACAGTACCTAACCTCAGTCCGAAACACTTTTCTTACAATCTCTCACAACGTCTTTTGCATATATATCCTATCTTAATAAATTTATAATTTAAATTCATAACTGGCAACCCTCTTCCACCGCCTTCAAGGCCACCAAACATCATTCCTTTCTATTAACCTCTCCCAAATTATCTTTTGCACCAATACACACACGGGGGCTTTATAGCTGAGTGGACAGCGCTCTCGACTCGTAATCCTAGGGTCAAAGTTCGATCCCCCGGTGATGGCGCAAACGAAAATCAGCAGAGTTTCATTCATTCTGATGCTCCTCTTACCGAGCAGTACATAGGTACTTGGGCATTAGACACCTGTTACGGGCTGCTTTCTTGGTGTGTGTATGTGGATTTTTTTTTATTAGCTAGTAAAAATTGATTGATTCACAGTTGAGAGGCGGGCCGAAAGAGCAGAGCTCACCCTCGCAGGAACAACTAGGTGAACACAACTAGATAAATACTAACTAACCACGATCTCGTATAATCTACTACACACGCTACCACCTCCCCCCACTCCCTAAATCACTCTACATAAGTCATTAAAATATAAAACAAATCAATTAATACACAAAAATACTAACTATAAATAAAGGAACCAAATTTTAATCATACAGCGACTCCAGCGTGGTTTAGTCGGAGGAGAACGTGTTCTCATCTGGATAGATTGCGATCGAGCCTGTCGGAACGGTTGTGTAACTGCAGGGCACAAATATTTGGTGTCCCCTCCTGGTAGCTGCCTCTGTTTCGCCAGGTTCCCTGGATAGCTGGAATTTGCCTGGCCCTAGGAAAGTGGGAAGGGGTGAAATCCGTTGGGCCACGGATGGATACCTTGGATCCATAGACCTAGGGTAGGTCTAATCACCTGGGATTCGAACCCACGGTGGGAATAAGGGAGGAGATTTGGGAGAGGAGGGACACAAATGGTTCCTGGAACCAAACCTCACATATATCCGGACACTCACACACACACACACACACCCTTATCCGAACATTCACAGGGACACTCACACACACACACATCCATAGACTGTGATAAGGGAGACCATCTGAGGGGACACAGATGGCCTCCTGAAACCACAGATGTAACCGGACACTCCGGTCCGGTTACATCATCCGGACACTCACAGTGACACTCACACTCACACACTCACACACATCCATAGACACAAACTGTGATAAGGGAGACATCCGAGGGGACACAGATGGCCTCCTGAAACCATAATCATTCGGACACTCACAGGGACCCCCACACTCACCCGGACACTCACACTCACACACATCCATAGACAAAAACTGTGATAAGGGAGACCATCTGAGGGGACACAGATGGCCTCCTGGACCCACAGGGTCCTATCCATACAGATCAATATTTAAATATACATATACATTTATAAATATAATTGTTTATATTTACTTATTGTTTATATTGTTTATATTTATATTATAATATAATTGTTTATATTGTTTATATATTATAAAATTAATTGTATATATTTATTTTTTAAATAAATATTAGTTATTTAAAATAATACATTTTATATATTTAAATATCATTTTTTTCGTATATTTTATTATATAATAAATTTATTTATTTATATAATTTATATAATTATATAAATATATGGATCTTATATAAGATCCAAGATTTGGACCACACACACAAGATTTGGGATCCAAGAGTCATTGCTCGATCCTGCAAGCACAAATAGTTGAGTACACACACACACACACACACAGGCGTGACCAAAAAGCCAGAGCTCAACCCCTGCAAACAGAACCAGGTGAGAATACACACACACCACACCACACACACACACTAGTTGATAATGGACTGTTTTGTGTTCGTATCCATGTGTACTATTGTCATGACCGACAGACACGTGAAGCTGTATGTGTTTATGTGTACCTGTAATTAAACTGATATGTGTACGGTAATTATCTGTATGTGTCCATTTTAAAGGTACATATTGTGAATTTTATTTATGTAAATTGATTGACATATGTACGTATGCCCGCGTTTAGTGTTACTGTAATTTATATGGTTAACATGTATACGTTTGAATGACATTGTTTCCCATTATTGTCACATTTTTTGTTACTGTTTCGCTGTTCACTCTCACTCTCTGACCCCCGTCGACTAATTGTGCTCACGTGTGTTTGTTCAAGGTACGGTAACCATTGGCTTTTTACCCAATAATTTGCAACTATTTGCAAACAAACATTTCTAAAGAACATCTATGTTTCTGATAAATATTCTTTTTCCTAACATACAAGTCAATCACACAGTACCTAACCTCAGTCCGAAACACTTTTCTTACAATCTCTCACAACGTCTTTTGCATATATCCTATCTTAATAAATTTATAATTTAAATTCATAACTGGCAACCCTCTTCCACCGCCTTCAAGGCCACCAAACATCATTCCTTTCTATTAACCTCTCCCAAATTATCTTTTGCACCAATACACACACTAGGGGCTTTATAGCTGAGTGGACAGCGCTCTCGACTCGTAATCCTAGGGTCAAAGTTCGATCCCCCGGTGATGGCGCAAACGAAAATCAGCAGAGTTTCATTCATTCTGATGCTCCTCTTGCGAGCAGTACACAGGTACTTGGGCATTAGACCCTGTTACGGGCTGCTTTCTTGGTGTGTGTATGTGGATTTTTTTTTATTAGCTAGTAAAAATTGATTGATTCACAGTTGAGAGGCGGGCCGAAAGAGCAGAGCTCAACCCTCGCAGGAACAACTAGGTGAACACAACTAGATAAATACTAACTAACCACGATCTCGTATAATCTACTACACACGCTACCACCTTCCCCCACTCCCTAAATCACTCTACATAAGTCATTAAAATATAAAACAAATCAATTAATACACCAAAAATACTAACTATAAATAAAGGAACCAAATTTTAATCATACAGCGACTCCAGCGTGGTTTAGTCGGAGGAGAACGTGTTCTCATCTGGATAGATTGCGATCGAGCCTGTCGGAACGGTTGTGTAACTGCAGGGCACAAATATTTGTGTGTCCCCTCCTGTGGCTGCCTCTGTTTCGACAGGTTCCCTGGATAGCTGGAATTTGCATGGCCCTAGGAAAGTGGGAAGGGGTGAAATCCGTTGGGCCCACGGATGGATACCTTGGATCCATAGACCTAGGGTAGGTCTAATCACCTGGGATTCGAACCCACGGTGGGAATAAGGGAGGAGATTTGGGAGAGGAGGGACACAAATGGTTCCTGGAACCAAACCTCACATATATCCGGACACTCACACACACACACACACCCTTATCCGAACATTCACAGGGACACTCACACACACACATCCATAGACTGTGATAAGGGAGACCATCTGAGGGACACAGATGGCCTCCTGAAACCACAGATGTAACCGGACACTCCGGTCCGGTTACATCATCCGGACACTCACAGTGACACTCACACTCACACACTGACACACATCCATAGACACAAACTGTGATAAGGGAGACCATCCGAGGGGACACAGATGGCCTCCTGAAACCATAATCATCCGGACACTCACAGGGACCCCCACACTCACACTCAACACATCCATAGACAAAAACTGTGATAAGGGAGACCATCTGAGGGGACACAGATGGCCTCCTGGACCCACAGGGTCCATATCCATACAGATCAATATTTAAATATACATATACATTTATAAATATAATTGTTTATATTTACTTATTGTTTATATTGTTTATATTTATATTATAATTATAATTGTTTATATTGTTTATATTTATATTATAAATATAATTGTATATATTTTATTTGTTTTAAATAATATTAGTTATTTAAAAATAATACATTTTAATATTTAAAATTATATCATTTTTTCGTATATTTTATTATATAATAAATTTATTTTTTATATAATTTATATAATTATATAAATATATGGATCTTATATAAGATCCAAGATTTGGACCACACACACAAGATTTGGGATCCAAGAGTCATTGCTCGATCCTGCAAGCACAAATAGTTGAGTACACACACACACACACACACACAGGCGTGACCAAAAAGCCAGAGCTCAACCCCTGCAAACAGAACCAGGTGAGAATACACACACACACACACACACACACACTAGTTGATAATGGACTGTTTTGTGTTCGTATCCATGTGTACTATTGTCATGACCGACAGACACGTGAAGCTGTATGTGTTTATGTGTACCTGTAATTAAACTGATATGTGTACGGTAATTATCTGTATGTGTCCATTTTAAAGGTACATATTTGTGAATGTTTATTTATGTAAATTGATTGACATATGTACGTATGCCCGCGTTTAGTGTTACTGTAATTTATATGGTTAACATGTATACGTTTGAATGACAGTTTCCCATTATTGTCACATTTTTTGTTACTGTTTCGCTGTTCACTCTCACTCTCTGACCCCGTCGACTAATTGTGCTCACGTGTTTGTTCAAGGTACGGTAACCATTGGCTTTTACCCAATAATTTGCAACTATTTGCAAACAAACATTTCTAAAGAACATCTATGTTTCTGATAAATATTCTTTTTCCTAACATACAAGTCAATCACACAGTACCTAACCTCAGTCGAAACACTTTTCTTACAATCTCTCACAACCTTTTGCATATAATCCTATCTTAATAAATTTATAATTTAAATTCATAACTGGCAACCCTCTTCCACCGCCTTCAAGGCCACCAAACATCATTCCTTTCTATTAACCTCTCCCAAATTATCTTTTGCACCAATACACACACTAGGGGGCTTTATAGCTGAGTGGACAGCGCTCTCGACTCGTAATCCTAGGGTCAAAGTTCGATCCCCCGGTGATGGCCAAACGAAAATCAGCAGAGTTTCATTCATTCTGATGCTCCTCTTGCCGAGCAGTACACAGGTACTTGGGCATTAGACACCTGTTACGGGCTGCTTTCTTGGTGTGTGTATGTGGATTTTTTTTTATTAGCTAGTAAAAATTGATTGATTCACAGTTGAGAGGCGGGCCGAAAGAGCAGAGCTCAACCCTCGCAGGAACAACTAGGTGAACACAACTAGATAATATACTAACCACGATCTCG
Source organism: Procambarus clarkii (assembly GCF_040958095.1). NCBI lineage: Eukaryota > Metazoa > Arthropoda > Malacostraca > Decapoda > Cambaridae > Procambarus > Procambarus clarkii. Next base: position 19,105,281 of record NC_091217.1, on the reverse strand, counting down.
TATAATCTACTACACACGCTACCACCTTCCCCCACTCCCTAAATCACTCTACATAAGTCATTAAAATATAAACAAATCAATTAATACACCCAAAAAATACTAAC